>NW_027467734.1:940000-957500 GCF_046742065.1 Oratosquilla oratoria
AAGAAGAACGCGAAGAAGAAGAACGCGAAGAAGAAGAACGCGAAGAAGAACGCGAATAAGAAGAAGAAGAAGAAGAAGAAGAAGAAGAAGAAAAAGAAGAAGAAGAAGAAGAAGAAGAAGAAGAAGAAGAAGAAGAAGAAGAAGAAGAAGAAGAAGAAGAAGAATACCACCTGACCCCGACTTACCCAAGCGCTTTTTCAAGAATATTTTTAGGACAAAGTTTCACCGTAATACCACCTGTCCCCGACTTCCACAGCGTTTTTTAGAAGAATATTTTTATTTAGACACACACACACACACACACACACACACACACACACACACACACACACACACACACACACACACACACACACACACACACACACACACACACACACACACACACACACACACACACACACACACACACACACACACACGTATATATATATATATATATATATATATATACACACATATATATAAACACATACATATATATATATATATATATATATATATATATATATATAGAGAGTGAGAGAGAGAGGGAGAGAGGGAGAGAGAAGGAGATAGGTAGATATATAAAAAGATAGATAGATAGAGACAATAAGAAAAATAGATAGAAAGATAGGTAGAGAGACAGACAGATAGACTGACTGACTTACTGACAGACAGACAGAGGGAGAGAGAGAGAGGGACAGGCAGACGGAAAGTAAGAGTTAATGTGGGTGTGGGGCCTGAGAATGAATGGGACAGCTATTGGGTTTGCATAGAGCCGAGGACGGGACCAGAAAAACTTGTCTATCTGGCCGCTTCTTCCTTGGAGAGCATCATACTTTGGGAGAAGGGGAGAGTGTCCACCCGTGTAAAAAAGAAAAAGAAGAAAAAAAAAAAAAAAAAAAAAAAAAAAAAAAAAAAAAAAAAAAAAAAAAAAAAAAAAAAAAAAGAAAAAGAAGAAAAAAAAAAGAAAAAAAAAAAAAAAAAAAAAGGGATGCTGGGGCTCCTTGGAGAGCATCATAATTTGGGAGAAGGGGAGAGTGTGTCCACCCGTGTAAAAAAAAAAAAAAAAAAAAAAAAAAAAAAAAAAAAAAAAAAAAAAAAAAAAAAAAAAAAAAAAAAAAAAAAAAAAAATGGGACGCCGGGGTTGCTTTATATTCCTGTTTTAACGTTTCGAACTCCAATCTAGCAAGTGACTAGGGCGGTGTCCCTTACAGAGGACTTTGTAGAGTGGAATTTAATGAACCATGCCCTTGGTCCAACTCGCTGGCGGTAAGGGCTCTAACTGCCGTCACTTCGACCTTCGCCGCAAGTAGCGACGCTCTAATTAGTAAAGTATTGATGACAAACGGAATAAGATGAAATGTGTCATACAGTCTTAACTGAGTTAAGGCATTATAACACTGGGCTATTTTTCGTCCGACTGTTGGAGCAGATGGTAGACCGCAACTTTCGGGAAGCGACTCTGATACGCTGGATGAAAATGATTTTTCTCCAGCATATCAAATGACGTTCTAAGAATTTTTGCTGAGAAAAAAAAAAAAAAAAAAAAAAAAAAAAAAAAAAAAATTATATATATATATATATATATATATATATATATATATATATATATATATATATATATATATATAGTTTGCCAGAAGTGACGGCAGTTCGAATCTGCCACCAGCGAGTTGGACCTAGAGCATGGTTCATTAAGTTCCACTGTACAAAGTTCTCTGTAAGGGGTACGATCCCAGCCTCCTGATAGAAGGGAGTGCGTAACTTTAAACCGAATTATCATCATTACTCCAGGAAATTCCATTACATCCTGCTTCCCATTCCTTCAAAATTTGATTTATAGTTAAAGTTACCTTCTAGGATTATATTACAACTTTGCTTGGATTCCAATCCTAAGGATGGATTTCGTCCAACACTGGAGGATTTGGGTTGGAATCCAAGCCTAAGGATGCCCAACGCAATACTGTTGTAGTCCACATCTCGGAGGAGATCCAAGGAAAAAAGATTAAGGATATATATTAGTATTCATATTTACAATGTATTTAATATATATATATATATATATATATATATATATATATATATATATATATATATATACAACTTATTCATTAATAAGAGATAAACTATTTAATAGTATAAATCTATCTTGGAATATAAAATAAATTTTGTGGAATGTATATTGTGACAATAATCAAATAGTTGTTTGAATACTCCTGTATATAAACATTGGTAATTTTTCTTACGCGTGAAAACTCTTATCATCATTTGCTAGATATCTACACTTTTCGCCGTTATGGAGTGGAATATTGAAGTTATCCATGTTCTAATAGAGAAGATACAGCTACAAGAGGGGCTTTGGGATGTGAGGCATCCCGACTATATTAAGAAATAATGATAATATAATCTCTATCTCTCACTGAGTCAGCCCCTCAATTACCATTTTCTATGGATGACAAATATCCTCTGCCTAGTGCTCGATAATCTATGAGTGTGTGTATGTGATTCACCATGGTCTTGGGTCACGTGTTGGACTCGTGATCGACAGCTATTTCCCTCCCGGAAGAGAGCTCAGAGCTCATATATGACCGATCTATGTGTAATGCTGTGACCTTACAAAAACACACACCCCAACTCCCCGCCCACAAGAGTTGGAGTAACGACCCGCAGCGCAGCGATTCTGATATCATTTCAGCTCTGGGCGGGATTCGAATCCGGACCGCCGTAGTGACGGCCGGGAACTCTACCACTGCGCCATGAGTCGTGTGTGTGTTAATGTGTGTGCATTTACCTGATTTTAGTATTTAGGAGAGGAGCAACGCGCGTGTGTGTATAAGATATGCCAAGATCGTGAAATATGCATTTTAGAGAGATCGCGATTTGTTCAAAGTTTTTTGGGGATAAAATGTTTGAGAGAGTGGCATAGACATTGGCTCTGCCAATGAGAGTTCCTCATTCTGGAAAGAGGGTGGGGCTTCCTGTAGCTCCTTTTGCGTGATTGGTGGGAATCTCTACACGGTAAGGTTGGACTTACGTGTAACCACTTATTATAGGGTGAACAAATACAAGAGTTAAACTACAAGCTTTTCGTCGACTAGTGTAACCCTACCTTTAGTAACCATACAGTAAGCGCTGAAACAATTGGTTGTTGGAAGGTTAGATAACTTTATAGACAGGGATGACAGGTGGTAAGGGACATGGAACTGCGTAGTGTGGGCCTTATGGTCTCTTGCAGTCTCCTCCATTCTTATGTTCATCATTCCACGACTTCCTCTTACGTGGTGAGTGTGTGAGTGTGTGTGTGTGCGGGTGTGTGTATGTGCGTACATCTACGTTTCGTGTTTGTATGTGTGTCTCATTGTCAGAAGATTCGCATGTTTTCGTTAGTTTTAGAGAGGAAAGGCTACATAAATTCAGATTCATATTTAATAGGAGATTTAATTGGAATTCAGATTGAGTCGTTATCGAACATTCTAGGTATCTAAGCTATTCACGCTGCACAGCAGCATGCACAACCAAAAATGACGGTGATCTACTTCCTCTCGAAGGTGATGCCAGCGGCGCGCTGCTCTTCGGCGATGCGGAGGAGCTCGGCCACGTGAGCGGGAGCCGGAGGCGCGACGGGGAGGTGGTCGCCCTGGGCCTGGAAACCGAACTCGTTGGCGATGTAACGCACCTCGTACACGTTACCGTTAGCATCGTAGAATCTGAAAGTGGAGGAACACGTTAGTGGGGAGACATTCTAACACAGGTGCTTCTAGCAACAGGGGCACTTTATGGACAACATTGGCACTCTTAAGTTCAATAAAGGTCTTACCTGTAAGAGCCCTCCATGTTGACCTGGCCCTCGGCTCCAATACTTCCTACAGCGGTCTGAGCACTGCCGTCGGAGAGCTCGACCTGAACGTTGAAGGTGCCGTCTTCCTCGTGGACACGATCGTCAAAAGTAACCTCGACGGAGTTCTCTTGAGGGAGGGCGAGGGCCACAGCGGCCAAACAGGCGAACAGAACCTGTCGAAGAGAAGAGTCGGAGTAAATGAGTCTTGTTCTCAGCCACCGAAGACCTGCTTCATAAGAAGTACCACTTACAATGTCCAAAGGCTCTGGGTGGCCAGTGTTTCCAGACATGTGAAGTGAGGGGATGTTGGGAACCTGGTACTTGTCTTCATAGACTCCTCAAAAGCTTTTTCAAGTTTACTAACCGTCTAGTTGTGTAAGACTTACATAAAACGCGAATTGATTAAAAAGTAGCTCTATATAAACTGACGCATTTTACATATGTCATACAAAAAGTAGTTAACCGGAAAATATAGAAAGCTGTAATTCTACAAAGAGTTAAGAAGAGCGCCGACTTACAAATTTCATGTTGATGATGCAGTGGGCACTTGGGACTCCGCTGAGTGTGGATGGGGGAGCTGCGTTTATATAGTAGAGTGTCAAGGTCGAGAGCGGGATCTTGTTGGTCTGAGGGCGGAGCCAGAGGACAGGGCAGGTAAGGCAGGCAGGGCAGGAAGCGCCCAGCGGTCAACGACAGCTACGCGGACGGCATTTCATGATGATGATGATGATAATGATGATGATGATGATGATGATGATGATGATGATGATGATGATGATGATGATGATGATGATGATGATGATGATGATGATGATGATGATGATGATGATGATGATGATGATGATGATGATGATGATGATGATGATGATGATGATGATGATGATGATGATGATGATGATGATGATGATGATGATGATGATGATGATGATGATGATGATGATTATTCTGTCGTTACCACTGGTGGTGCCGATGACGTTTGTGATGGTGATGATAATGATGACATTAATAATGGTGTTGTTGATGATGCTGATGATGGTATTGATGCTGATGATAGTAATGATTATTAGGAGGAAGTGAAGAGGAAGAGGAAGTAGAGAGGAGGATATATATATACGAGAGTAGGAGGAAGACTAAGGAGAAACTGGTCAGACAAAATGGAAGTGTCCGTTTTCTCTATAAACTTAATGAGAAAGGAAGGATACTTAAGAAAAGGAACAATTTGAAATGAATGGGTTGAAATTCAAGTTCCGTAAATGAGAAAAGGAAATATTTATATTTTTCAGAACAGACATTACATCAATAGTGACAAAATGTAAACTAAGAAAATAATAAATAAAGTGTATTTACAGTATCACGAGAATTAAACACCGAGACAGGGTTTCCAAATGTACAAGCTTACTGTCCTATCAGAAAAAACATATATATTTTTTTCAGAACAGACATTATATCAATAGTGACAAAATGTAAACTAAGAAAATAATAAATGAAGTATATTTACAGTATCACGAGAATTAAATACTGAGACAGGGGTTTCAAATGTACAAGCTTACTATCATATCAAAAAAACAAAAACAAAAAACAATCTATTACAACCGGGGATGTTCCATGATAATGGAAATTTGCAACAGATTCTTCTACATTTAAGACGAAAAGCAGATGCCAAAGAACCGCAAGTCTGTAAGAGTAGCCTCAGTCAGAGGAAAATGATAGAAACAATTATAGGAGAAGTCATAGAGCATCACTTAGAAAACACTTTTCTTACAAATGACAATCAACACAGTATCAAACGTAAACTTTTTTTTTTCTCGAGCAGCCTCATCAAATCTACAATAAATATCTCAGATTGAGACAAAAGCAATAGTTACAGATTTAATATACCCACTGGACTTCGAAAAAAATTATACTGGCCCCCATAAAAGACCACCAAATGAATTAGTTTCGCATTTAGTAGAAACTGGTTAAACAATCGCAAACAGTGAAGTGTTCTTAATGGTAAAACTTCTACCTGGAATTTTCTTTCACGATTTGGAGATCCTTGGGGATCTACTTTACAGTTAAAAAAAAAAAAAAAAAAAAAAAAAAAAAAAAAAAATATATATATATATATATATATATATATATATATATATATATATATATATATATATATATATATATATATATATATATATATATATTGGCCCCGTGAAGGACAACCAACTAAATTGGTTTCGCATGTAGTAGAAACTGGTTAAACAATTGCAAAGAGTGAATTGTTCTTAATGGTAAAACTTCTACCTGGAATTTTCTTTCACGATTGGAGATCCTTAGGGATGTTTTAGGGTCACTGTTCATAGCTATTGACCATGGATTTCAACCTACGGTCTTCAAGTTCGCTGATACTTAATTACACGGAATAGCAAGTGATCATTCGAATCAAATGAATATTCAAGGATGTTTAGACAAGTTGGAGCAATGGTCCCAAAAGTAACTAATGAATCTCAACCAAAATAATTGTAAAGTTATTCACATTTACTCACGGGTGGTCGGGCAGAAGCCTGTAATGATTTATTACAATAAAGATGTTAATTAATAATTTTTGGGGTGTAGTAAGCGTTATCCAAAAAGTGGAAATGTACCTTTTAAGACTAAATGGTGTAAAAATATTATGGGGTTACCCATAAATGTTGCTGTGAGGATTCTATGAATAAAACAAAACAAATTAGAATTTAAATACATCGGACAACAAGTCAAAGTAACTCAACCTGCCATCAGGCCGAAAGTTGGAATGGAATGTTAAATGTGGAATGTGAGTGTTGCTGTAAATCTAGGGAATGGAAGGATGGTGTGCAGACTGTTATGAAACAACGGAAGAATAAACTCGTCGGGCACCAAGTCACCGGACAAAACCTCACCAAACTAAAAAGTCACCGGACAAAACCTCACCAATCTAAAAAGGCACCGTCCTGGGGTAGCTCCTTACAGCCGCATATTTCGCTATGAGCTTTGTCCATTTGATATGTACCATTTTTCTGATTCATATCGTCTTCGGAGACTATGTACAGAGCCTCAACTGCTTTTCTTTGTCTCCTGGCCATCTCTTCCAGTTGCCAGTTGGGCGGATGGCCTTCTTTGTCCACGTGGCCCACCAGCGCGTTCGCGAGGCGGATTTAAGAAATCCTCGACTTTCACACAACAGTCGTGATATACGGATCACCATTCAACACCTCTTCCATTCTCCGAAAGTGGGTTTTAAGGCTCATTTTACAAATGTGTTACAACATTTAATTCACCTGGATATACACATACATGATACGGAGAACCAGCAGTCATCCAGACTACAGAACCCAATTATCCAACTCACACATGGACCCAAAGGAGCAGCAAGGCTTGTACAGTTTGGCACTCGCGCCATAGCAGGAATTACCAGAGTGATGTTGCTATAAAACAACAAATTAACTACGGGGGTCTAACTTGTGATTTCTCTTCAAGGTTCACTCCTGAAACCTTTCCCAAAGATGGGTGTGACCGCAAGGCAGCGGACCGTATGGCAGGGAGTAATGGGTTACATGGTTCCATTAGCAGGGATATCCCTGACCTGACCGGCATATATACTGTATATATATATATATATATATATATATATATATATATATACATATATATATATATATATATACATATATATATATCACACACACACACACACACACACACACACACACACACACACACACACACACACACACACACACACACACACACACACACACACACACACACACACACACACACACATATATATATATGTATATATATACATATATATATATATATATGTATGTATATATTATATATATATACATATATATACATATATATGTATATATATATGTATATATATTACATATATATATACATATATATATACATATATATATATATATATATATACATATATATATATACATAATTGTGCTGTCATAGTGGAGATGGATTGAACGCAAAAATTTCATGTAAGTGTATGTGACTCGAGCATACAAATATATAAAAAAGCTTGCGCTCAATTTATATCTCTCTTGATGGCGTAGTTGGTTAGTTACTATGGCACCTGTCATATGATCTCTGAGTTCGAGTCCTCGGCAGTACCATATTTCAATTTCTGCATGTGGCCCCATTGGGTCTCCCGATGATGATGCCTTAGAATTAAAGTGCGTTGTGGTTGTTAAAATGTATCTCTAATCACTGGGACCCATTCAGTGTTGTACATATATATATATATATATATATATATATATATACATATATATATATATGTGTGTATGTGCGTGTGTTCATGTGTGTGTTTGTGTGTGTGTACTAATGCATTATATCATTGCTTTCGATATACTATGTATATGAGTTCATGTATATCTTGCGTACCTTATTTGATTACTGTCGTCTGACAAGGAACTGAATATTTCCTCCCCTTACCCCCCCAAAAAAAAAAGAAGAAGTCATTTTCACTGGTGACCTTGTCCTTACACTTGGTCATTTGAGAAGAAGACGCAGATGCGACCGCCGGAACTCGTTGGTCCACTTTTTGCTGGCGGTCGACAAAACCTGAACCTTCCCCCAAAGAGATAATCCCCCGCCGTGTTCATCTTCATCGCACCTTGCAACACGGAGAACCGCTTTTATTCTTCGGGGACTCCTCAGACCGGCTTACGGGAGTCTGCAAATGGGTTTTCCCCGTCTCATTCCCGTGGCTCTATCTCCCCATTCCACTCCAAACGAAGAAGGGAGGTGAGAAACCCCTGGTAGGGTAAGCCCTGTCAATTGCAGGCAAGCCGCTGTTTTTATTTATTTATTCTTGTATTCTAGACCGATGTTTGGGTCGCCTCCCCGCCTGACCAGGGCTTTTGGGAACCAACAGTTCTTGAGTTCGTCATGGTATTCAGTGAGCTACCGTGCGGACCACGTGGCCGTATCAAAGCCTTTAATGGTGATTAGTTTCTTCATGCATTACTTCGTGAAGGCCCACTGTCTTGTTGCTGTTTATTCATCTTATCACTTCCATTTAACTTCCATTCATCTCCTCATCGAAAGAGAAGAAGAGAATTATTTAAGCATTAATTTCATCTTTATCGTCCTTCATCGGCTCAACCCAGAGCTGGAGGTCAAGACCTCTCGCGTGGCTTTAGGATCGGAGCGCAAAAGATTGTGTTTTCCAAAGACTGGAAAGAATTGCATCCAATCCTAATCTGTAAACTGATTCGGTTTAACGTTGCGAGCTCTCCCCACCAGGAGGCTAAGACGGTGCCCCTTACAGAGGACTTTGTAGCGGGGAATGTAATGAACCATACCCATGGTCCAACTCGCTGGCGAAGAATTTAAACAGCCAACACCTCGACTTCCACCGCAAGTAGCGACGCTCTAAACCAGTTCAGCCAGTGAGTATACAAAACCTGTAAACGACTGTTTAATCTTATAAGAATTTTCGCCTCAGAATGTTTGGCATATATGACAAGGAAGTAGACAAATTGATGGAAATAATGAAATTAAGTATAGAAATAAATGTTGCCATGATCCTGAATCAGTAAAGAAAAAAAAAAAAAAAAACGGCATCATGACAGAGAGTTGTATTCAGTTTGTGACATCAGTAGGCTTTTCTCGATTTTTCACTCGAGCCTCCAAGGTTAATCCCCACAAAAAGAAAATATTCAGTGTCTGAAGGACCAAAGTAATCTCTGGTCACAGGTCACCTATGCGAATAAAAGCACACGCACACGCACACACACACACACACACACACACACACACACACACACACACACACACACACACACACACACACACACACACACACACACACACACACACACACACACACACACACACACACACACACACACACACACACACACACACACACACACACACACACACACACACACACACACACACACACACACACTTCAGTGAACGGACGGCGTAGAGGACGTTCTGAAGAAAAAGTGAAAAATAGAGGATTCCAAAGCAAAGGAAGTACCTATTGTATTTGCAGGGTGGGGGGAAATTGCTCGTGGGGTAGTGGGAAAGTAGGGAAAGAGGAGAAGGGGAGGGATTGCTGAGGGAAATGGAAGGAAATGAGGAAGGAGAAGACTTGGCCCAGGCAGACAGACGAAATGTAAACATAAAAAAACGGCCCCCCGACCAGCTGAGTGACGACGAAATGTCTAATAAAAATGTAAAGATCAGAAACATAGATAAGAGCAGTACAATGGAAGGTGAGGATGATAATTTCAAAGGATTTAATGAAAGGGCGGCGGATACCAACCTCCCCCGACTGACAAAACTGGAGGAAAAACTTCAACAAATGTCTGACAACTGGGAAGTTAGGTTTGGCAAGATGACTAAAATCGCCGAGAGGTTTGAAAAATTGGAAAAACTAGAGAAGGCGAACAAAAACTTAACTGATGAAATAGAAGACCTAAAAAGACAGTTAAGAGAAGTAAAGGTGGAGAATGAGGAATTGAAGAGGAATAGTAAAGAAAACAGAGAGGCCATAACTAAAGAAGCTAAGAATTGGAAAGCAACCCAAGAAGACAATAAAGTTTCATTCACTGACATAGTCAAACAGCAATTGAAAGAACATACTGAAGACTCGGTTATTAAAGTGATGAGACAAAAGGAGAATATAGTAAGAGATTTAGCAGACAAGAAGAAATGTATAATTATATTAGGAATGGAAGAAAAACACAACCCAGATAGAACCACAAGAATCAAAGAGGAAAATGAAAAAGTAAGCCAATTACTAGAATCAGTTCAGGAAGATGAACCAGAAATTATGAAGCAAATCGAAGAGAAATTTAGACTCGGAAAGTATAGCACAGATAAGACCAGACCAATTAAGATTAAATTCAAGTCACAAACGACGGCAGAGAATATCTTATCCAAAACAGGGAAACTAGCAACAAGTGAACAATATAAAAAGGTATGGATAAAAAGGGAAATGAATAAAGAGGAAAGAGAGGAAGAAAAACAGAAAAGACTTGAAGCTAAGGAAAAAAACGAGATAAGAACGGAGTCAGAAAAAAAGAGATTCTATTGGAGAGTAGTGAATATGAAACTAAAGAAAGTCGACATACAAGAGAAAAACAAAAGGGAAACAGAGAACACAATGGAAGTGGCAGAAAACTAAGAGTGTCTTACACAAATATAGATGGATTAATTACAGGATTGAATGAGCTGAATGATTATTTGAAGGAAAAAGAACCGGACATAATGGGAATTGTAGAAACAAAATTAAAAGGTCCACTACCACCCAACAGTGTAGGACATGATGCATATAATTATTGGATTAGAAACAGAGTGAAAAAGGAAGGGGGTGGAGTTATGTTCCTGACTAAGAAGGATATAAACGTGAAGTGTGTCACATATGGAAAGAATACAGTAGAGATGATAATGATGGGAGTAGAAGACAGAGATAAGAAGAGCAGAAAGTTTGTGATAAATTATGTGCCCCCGAAAACAGCCTCATGGGAAGAGAGTGAACATAAAAGTATGTTAGAGGACACAAAGATAGCATTAAACAAGATAATGGAAGAGGGAGGAAGAATAGTTATGATGGGCGACTTTAATTGCAAAGAAATCTGCTGGGAAGAAATGACAGTAAAGGGTGGAGACGGCTCATGGGGAAACGCTCTACTTGAGATGGTTACTGACCATACAATGACACAATGGATACAGGAGAACACTAGGTATAGAAATGAAGAAGAGCCATCGAGACTAGACCTAATAATTACATCTGAACCTAGAATAGTGGGCAAAATTGAATATAAAACACCAATAAGTAAAAGTGACCACATATTGATTGAACTGGAACTTAATGAAGAAAAATATATGAAAAGAAATGAACAATATAGAAAAGGAAGAATGATGTATGAAAAAACAAACTTTGATAAAATAAGAGAATTCTTTCAAAAGGAAAACTGGGAAGAAATATACAAAGAAGAAACAACAGTAGAAGAGAAATGGAATATTTTGACAAAAAATTTAAAAAAAAGGTGTGGAAAAATATGTCCCAAGACAAAAACAAGGAAAAGAATATGTAAAATGCTGGTACAACAAAAGTTGTAGGGAGTTAAAAGACAAAAGAGACAAAGCCTGGACCAGATGGAAAAAAGACAGAAGACCTGAAAAATGGAAAATATATACCTGTTATAGAAATGAATATGTACAAACGTGCAGAGAGGAAAAGAGAAAATATGAAAAAGATGTCATAGAAAAGTGTAAAGATCAACCAAAACTATTCTACAGATTTGTAAACAATAAACTGAAAAACAAACAAGACTTGGAGAAATTAAGACAAGAGGGAGTTGAATACACTGAGGAAATGGAAATGGCGGAAATTATGAACAAACATTTTAAATCAGTGTTTACAAGGGAGAACATACAACCTGAAGAGATTGAATGGAAAGAGAAAGTCCCCCCTATGGAAGAAATAGAAGTAACAAAGAATGAAATATTAACACACTTGAGTAATCTTGATGTCAGAAAATCGCATGGACCAGATGAAATAGCAAACTGGATTTTGAAAGAATGCAGGAATGAACTGGCAGACAAAATACATAGCATAATAAACAGTTCCTTGAAAGAAGGAAAAGTTCCAGAAGATTGGAAAAAAAGCAAATATAGTACCTATATATAAAGGAGGAAATAAAGAAGAACCTACCAACTATAGACCAGTCTCTCTAACAAGTACAATAGCAAAAATTTGTGAAAGAATGATCAAAAGTAGATGGGTAAAATATTTAGAAAAAACAACAACAACCAAAGTGTTAAATCCAAGGCAATTTGGATTCAGACAAGGACGATCATGCGTCACCAATTTAATATGTTTCTATTCAAGGCTAATAGATATAATACAAGAAAGAGATGGATGGGCGGACTGTGCATTTCTAGACCTAAAGAAAGCTTTTGACAAAGTACCACATAAGAAGTTGCTTAAGAAATTAGAAACTTAAGGAGGAATACAGGGCAAACTACTAAATTGGATGGAAGACTTTTTGCAAGAAAGAAAAATGAGAGTAGTGATAAGAGACCAGCACTCAAAATGGGATGAAGTAATAAGCGGTGTTCCGCAGGGAACAGTTCTGGCCCCAATAATGTTTGCTATATATATTAATGATATGGATGAAGGAATTGAAAGCTATATGAGCTTCTTTGCAGATGATGCAAAACTACTGAAAAGAGTGAAAACTGAAGAAGATTGTGGATCACTACAAAGAGATCTAAATAAAGTAAAGGAATGGAGTAAGAAGTGGGAGATGGAGTTCAATACAAAAAAGTGTAGTATAATGGAATTTGGAAAAAGCAAAAACAGAATAACAGGAGCATATAAATTGGGAGAAGAAGGAATAAAAAAAGTAGAAAATGAGAAGGACCTGGGAGTCATTGTTATGAATAATATGTCACCTGAGAAACATATAAATAAGATTTTTGGAGAAACTTATAATTTAATAAGAACAATCAAAGTGGCATTTACATACCTGGATGAAGAAATGGTGAAGAAAATCCTAATCACCCTGATAAGACCAAGATTGGAATATGCAGCAACGATATGGTCACCAAGTACAAAAAAATGTATAAAAAAAACTTGAAAGAATACAAAGAGCAATTACAAAATTGGCACCAACACTCTCTAATCTATCATATGAAGAGAGACTATAAACACTTGAACTACAGACACTAGAGCAAAGAAGAGAGAGAGGATATTTGATAGCTATTTACAGAATCATGAAAGGCATAGAAATTACTGATAGAGAGAATCTGATAAAATGGGATGATAGAAATACAAGAGGACACAGAAAGAAAATAAAAAAAGACAGCTATAGAAGAGATTTGAAAAAGAACAGCTTTCCTCACAGAGTAATAGAAAGTTGGAACAAGTTAGATGAGAAAGTGGTGTGTGCAAAAACAATACATGAATTTAAAAATAGTTTAGATAAAATGAGATATGAAGACGGGACCCCACGAGCATAGCTCCCCTTCCCGTAAAATACAACTAAGTAAATACAACTAGGTAAATACACACACACACACACACACACACACACACACACACACACACACACACACACACACACACACACACACACACACACACACACACACACACACACACACACACACACACACACAAACACACACACACACACACACACACACACACACACACACACACACACACACACACACACACACACACACAGACACACACACACACACACACACACACACACACACACACACACACACACACACACACACACACACACACACACACACACACACACACACACACACACACACACACACACACACACACACACACACACACACACACACACACACACATATGCAGTATTTCACAAAAACACGTGAAAATCAATTTGAAGAAAAACCAATGTTAAATGAGAAACGTAATCCGAACGTTTTCGTCTATTTAAGACATCTTCAGGGAACACAGTATGGGAGATACAGAGCCATATGTATACTACCGAGATAAAGACATTGTAAAGAACATGGGAAGATAAAACACACGAACCTAAGAGAATTATAATGGAAGTACTCAGGTCAAGGTCTTGAAGGGGACAAAATGATACACAGCCCGCAAGGAACAACATCCAACAATTTTCTTTGAAATTGAATTATCAAGGCCTTGAGCTGAGTATCCCACTTGTAGTTCTCTCAGGTTCGTGTGATTTATCTTCCCATGTTCCTTACAATGTCTTTATCTCTGTAGTATGTATATGCCTCTGTATCTCTCATACTGTATTCCCTGAAGATGTTTTAAATGGATGAAAACGTTCGAACTACGTCTCTCATTTACCAGTGTTTTTTCTGCAATATATATATACATACGCATGCACATACACACACACACACACACACACACACACACACACACACACACACACACACACACACACACACACACACACACACACACACACACACACACACACACACATACACACACACACACACACACACACAAACACACACACACACACACAAACACACAAACACACACACACACACACACACACACACACACACACACACACACACACACACACACACACACACACACACACACACACACACACACACACACACACACACACACACACACACACACACACACACACATATATATATATATATAAATATATACAAATATATATATATATGTATATATATATACATGTATATATATATGTATATATGTATGTGCGTGTGTATGTACATATTTTGTCGTAAATAGTAATCTCGAGAGATCACCTATGCGTAATTAAAGACACACGCATACGCACACGCACACACCACAAAAATACACACACACACAACAAACACACACACACACACACACACACACACCACACACACACACACACACACACACACACCACACACACACACACACACATCACACACACATACACACACACACACACACACACACACACAATTTAGTTGCGCTTTGGCACAACACACACACACACACACAAACTGTCACATATCATTATATATGTATATATATATATATATATATATATATATATATATATATATACATATATATATATATAAATATATATATATATATATATATACATATATACAAATATATACACGCACACACAAACACACACACACACACACACACACACACACACACACACACACACACACACACACACACACACACACACACACACACACACACACACCACACACACACACACACACACATACACACACACACACACACACACACACACACACACACACACACACACACACACACACACACACACACACACACACACACACACACACACACACACACACACACACACACACACACACACACAACACACACACACACACACACACACACACACACACACACACACACACACACACACACACACACACACACACACACACACACACACACACACACACACACACACACACATATATATACATATATATATATATATATGTTGTATACATATATACCTATACATATATGTATATGTATATATATATAAATATATGTATATATATAGACGTATATATATATATATATGCGCAAGTAACCACTAGGAAAAGTAAACTAAACTAGTGGTTACTTACGCATTTGTGAACACACGCTCCTAGTGTTTTTATTGCATATATATATATATATATATATATATATATATATATATATATATATATATATATATATATATATGTATGTATATATATCTATATATATATATATATATATATATATATATATATATATATCTTTTTGCTGCAAATAAGAGGCAGCACTGGTGGTAGTAACAGTAGCAGCAGTAGGATAACTACCACTATCATCATCAAATGCTCTCCGCGTCGCTGTAGTTGACCGCCGGGCACTTCCTGCCCTGCCTGCCTTACCTGTCCTGTCCTCTGACTCCGCCCTCAGACCAACAAGATCCCACTCTCGACCTTGACACTCTCCTATATAAACGCAGCTCCCCATCTACACTCAGCGGAGTCCCAAGTGCCCACTGCATCATCAACATGAAATTTGTAAGTCGGCGCAGTTCTTAACTCTTTGTAGAATTACAGCTTTCTATATTTTCCAGTTAACTACTTTTTGTATGGCATGTGTAAATTACGTCAGTTTACGTACATCTACTTGTCAGTGAATTTTCATTTTATGTAAGTCTTACGCAACCACACGGACAGTAAACTTTGAAGAAACTTTTGATGAATCCATGAAGCCAAGTACAAGGTTCCCAACAACCAATAGCTTCACTTGTCTGGAAACACCCACTGGCTATCCAGAACCTTTGCATATAATGGTACTTCTTACGAAGTAGGTCTTCGGTGGCTGAGAACAAGAATCTTTGAAGGTGACTATTCTCCTCGACAGGTTCTGTTCGTCTGTTTGGCCGCTGTGGCCCTCGCTCGCCCTCAAGAGGAGAACTTGGTCGAGGTTACTTTTGACGATCGGGTCCACGAGGAAGACGGCACCTTCAACGTTCAGGTCGAGCTCTCCGACGGCAGTGCTCAGACGGCTATAGGAAGTGTTGGAGCCGAGGGTCAGGTCAACATGGAGGGCTCTTACAGGTAAGACCTTCATTGAACTTAAGAGTGCCAATGCAGTCCATAACGTGCCCCTGTTCCTGAAAGCACCAGTGTTAGAATGCCTCCCCACTAACGTGTTCCTCCATTTGCAGATTCACCGACGCTGACGGCATCGTGTACGAAGTGCGTTACATCGCCAACGAGAACGGTTTCCAGCCCCAGGGTGACCACCTGCCCGTGGCTCCCCCAGCTCCCGCTCACGTGGCCGAACTTCTTCGCATCGCCGAAGAACAGCGCGCTGCCGGCATCACCTTCGAGAGGAAGTAGATCACCGTCACCTTTGGTTGTAAATGCTGCTGTGCAGCGTGAATGGCTCAAATACCTAGAATGTTCGACAACGGCTCAATCTGAATTTCAATTAAATCTCTTATTAAACTTGAATCAGCATTTATGTATCCCTTCGTCACTGAAACCAACGAAAGCACGAGATTCTTCTGACGATGACACACGCATTCAAACAAAAAATATTGATACACACATACAAACACACACACACACACACAACTTGAATCAGCATTT
>NW_027467734.1:967500-987500 GCF_046742065.1 Oratosquilla oratoria
TTTCTCCAGTCTCTCTTCCTTAATACTCACTTCCAGCCTGCTGCCACTCTCTCCCCTTGTACATCTCATCACCTTACTTTTGCCCACATTTATCTTCAGCTTCTTTCTTTCACACACCTTCTCAAACTCTGTTACTAACTTATTCAATCCCTCCTCCGATCCTGCTACAAGCGCAGTGTCGTCAGCAAACAACAACTGGCTTATTTCCCACTTTTCTTCGTTTTCTTTAACCATCTCCAACCCCTGACCCACCACCCTTGCATTCACCTTTCGCATCACCTCATCCATGTATAGATTGAACAGCCAGGGTGCATAAGACATCCCTGACGACGTCCCACCTTTACCTCAAACCATTCACTCTCTCCATTTCTAATCCTAACACAAGCTCTACCACTCTCATAAAAACTCTTGACTGCTCTTAAAAGCTTTCCTCCCATCCCATATATCTGCAATACCTCCCACAGCGCCCTCTTGTCCATCCTGTTGTAAGCCTTTTCCAAATCCATTAAAAAAATCCTTACCTTTTCCTGTAGCTTTCTTATATATCTGTCTTACCACAAACAGTCTGATCCACACAACATCTGCCTGTGCTAAAACCACACTGTTCCTCACCCATTACTCCCTCTGTTCCTCTCCTAATCCTCTCAATCAAGACCCTCCCATAAGCCTTCTCAACTACACTCAATAAGCTGATCCCATTGTACTACACTCACACTTATCCCTCTTTCCCTTGTAAAGTGGAACTATACAGGCACTCCTCCAGTCCTCCGGCACTGTACCCTCTCTTAAACAAACATTAAATAACCTCACTAGCCATTCCACCATAACTGTACCTCCTTTTTCAGACATTCTGCATGGTATCCATCCAACCCAGGTGCCTTACCTGCTCTCATCATCTTAACAGGTGCTTTCACTTCATCTTTCCCTATTTCTCCTTTATTTTATTCACTCATCACTCATTTTCTTAGCGCTTTACACTCCAACTACCTTTCCCTCCCTATCCTCCTTCACATTTAGCAACTCCCTAAAATAATCTGCCCACCTTCCTCTCACTGCCTTCTCTTTCATTATTATCTCTCCATCTGCACCTTTTATCTTTTCCTTTCTACTTGATTCGCCTCCTCATCCTCTTTTAGTTTCTTTCCAAAACATCTTTTTATTACTTTCTGAACTTCCTGTCATACTCTTATCACATTTCATATCTGCTCTCCTCTTTGCCTCCTTTATCTTATGCTTGACTTCCTTTCTCTTTACTTTGTACCTCCCATACGATTCCCTCGTCCTAATTTGTAGCCAATCTATGAAAGCCTGCTTCTTCTCTTCTACACCCTTCTTTGCTTCCTTATCCCACCACTCACTATCCTTCCTTCTATTTCCTCCCGCCCTCCTTGTTCCACACACCATCTTTGCACACCTTATGACTCCTTCCTTGAACCATCCCCATTCCTCCTCCACTCCTAGTTCTACTCTATCCTTCACTTCCTCCTACTCCTCTCTCAGCTTCTTCTTATACTCTTTCTCCTTTTCTTTCTTATCTAAGCAGTTCACTCTAAGTACCTTCCTACCTTATGCCCTTTTCCTCTTCTTGTAAATTAACAAAAGGATGCCAAACACATTTCCACACTATACCACTCCCTGTATCAGAGTACAAACCAGATACAAGAGAGTTATTATAATGGTAAGGAGAGGGAATGATCGGGAGGAGTAGGATGGTTAATAAATCGAGATGTTGTTGATAATGTAGTGGAATTCACTTGTGTATTAGATGTGGTAGCGTAGACTGTGGTTAGGCTATGTAAAATATGCGCTATAAGGTAATTCATGTTTATGCACCAACTTCACAGAGTTCACATGATGAAATAGAATCCTTCTGTGTTGATGGAACTCTGGTAATGGATAAAAAAATCTGAATATACGATGGTGGTCAGTGATTTCAATGCTACACTGGAAAAGAAAGTGGCCGGTGAATTGTGCGTTGTGTTGTTTGCAGTAGGTGAAAGAAACGAAAATAATGAACAATTTCTTCCAAAAACGTGTAGGTCGGAAATGGACTTGACTATGTATACGTGTAATAACAAAGAAAAGAATAGACATATTAGGTGATAGGAGCAACGGCGTCAGCAATGCTGTTGTTATTGAGTAAATATAGGTAGTATCCATAGAATGATAGACTGTACAGATATATTTAAACCAAAACACGAAAGAAATAAACTAATTTTCAGCAAGAAAACAAGCCTTGCGAAGGTAAAGGATTTGAATGAATTCCAGTTGGATATTAAAAACATTTGAATCTCAAAGAAATAATTAGCTGTAATCGAGGTTATATCTGTGATTCATTGAGGATCATAATGATATCAACAGTGAAAGTAGAAGGTAGAAAACATTAGAGAAAGCAAGCAAATACTTCCAAGTAAAACTTGACTTAATGAAAAGAAGAATGACTATGCATACTTCAATGAGAAGGGACAAAATAAAAGAACTGAACTGGACAAAAAACAACAACAAAAAAACAAAAAACAAAACAGAGATCAGAGAAAAGGATGAGAAACATGAGCCACACATAGGAAGCTATTCAGAAAGGTAAAAATACTAAACAGTCGAGCACAGACAAGCATTACTGACATAGCAGCTAGTTCTTTTGGAAAATAGAAATGGGGGCATTATTAAATGCAGAAACAGAATGATGATAAAGAAAACAAGATTTTTGTTCGTCAAATACCAGAGCCCAGATGATAGATTATTTTGTAGACGATGGCGATGTGCCAGGAGATACAAATGACGAAGTAACGTTCGCTGTAAAAAATATAAGACGAGGAAAAGTACCTAGAGAAGATGGCATATCAATATATCTTCTGTATCCATATAATTACTAACATACTGATAGGTCACATGCCCCCACACGTGATCCACATACATAAAAGAAGGTACCCGTCTTTACCTTACCCGTACCTCCAATCTTGTTGACTACACAAATTTCCTAATCAAAGCATCTGACTCAGAGATTGCAAACATATCACAACAACACCATCACGCCATCGTCCAGCAAGGAACCAACACAAATACCTGATGTCACCAGACAGTTCATTCACCTTTCTTAATACCTACCAAGCTACATAATTGTAACTACAATCCATACACAATTTCATGACATATTTACGAATATGAATACAGTATTTAAGACTTCCACTTCAATACAATTAACCCACTTATCTTACTATAGAAGATAAGTATAGGCAACCCCACACAAGAACGCTGATGTAACTAATTAAGAATACTTATACGGCGACTGCGCTCGCCATAGACATATGTGAGGAACCTAGGAGAGGAGCTAGGGGATTCTCTTTCTCCCTAGACTCACCTTGGGAGATTATCCCAAACTGTAATCCCAGATCATCTTGTTCAATAAAACATAGAAAACCAACAAAGGTTTATATGACCGCTAAACCCCCTTATGTAGCCAACCTGCTACATTTGCCGGCAGCGGTGGTTCGAGAGTACTCAAGCCCGACTGAAGAGACCCCGCTGGCACTGGCATTGTAGCCCCAACCAAACACTGCTACATCTTAAATTTTGCAGAAAAAACTAATCTATATACCCTGTGTATATGTCAAGAAAGCGTTCCTAAACAATAATGCAATGCTACAGTCATTTTGCTTTGCAAGAAAGATAAGAAAAAGATAATTAATTGCCGATCGATCAGTTTATGAAATGCATGTAGTGTTTTCTAAAACTCATACAAATAGACTCAGTAAAGCTTTATATAAAACCCAGTCAAAAGAGCAAACGAGTTTTAAAAGCGAATACTCCACTGCCGACCATTTGGTCGAGAAAACGATAGAATACGATAAACCATAGTGTTAAGCTTTAGTAGAGTGTAAAAAGCTCTTGTCACGATAGAACAACTGACAAAACTAAATCCTATACAATGTTCTAATAAACATATTGTAAGGGTTCTGCAGAACATTTTTGCGAAAAAAAATACCAATCTAATTGCATAAAGATACAGTAAATACAAAGAGCAAGACAGATGTACAGCAAGAGCATATAATCTAATCCAACCTGTTTATTGAGTCCCTGGAAGATATTTATAGGGTTGAGTTGGGAAGAGAAAGGTTTGAACATACTATATAACTTTTTTTTTGTTCCTGGCTTGTAATCACTTTTTATGTTACTTAGGTTCCCCTCCCCCCCAATTTTTTTTTAAAATAGTTATGAGTTTGGGTTTTAAAAACTCTAGTGTAGCCACTAGCATCCAATCTAATATATTTTTTTTTTAGAATCGTAGTAGAAACAAGTTATGTAATATATTCGAGTACGATTGGTGCAATTTGGTGCTATTTGTTCTTCAAAATTTGGTGACTATAGCCTGAATCACCCTACTTATTATATACATGTATGTTTATTTAACATGTTTATAATCCATACTTTTAGATCTGTAATATCCATCTTTTCTGATTGCATATATTTCTATATTCTTAGATGACTTCAAGGGGCTGCCAGCACCCACTGACTCCTCCTGTTATATATGCGACTAGTATATAACGAAGAGAGGCAAAATTTTCCCTTGGAAACGTCGATGAAGGTTTATGAAGCCTACCAGAAGTACTTCGGGATGTTAGTTGGGGACAAGGACAAGCTCTGGATCCCTCACTACTGTTGTGAGCACTGTCAGAAGGCGATGGAAGTGTGGCTGTGAGGTGAGAAAAGGTCCCTGAAATTCTCCAACCCACGGGTGTGGCTAAAGCCGACAGGCCACTACACAAACTGTTTTTTATGGTTGTTTGCAAGTGCCGGAAAGGAGAGAATGCTGCTGGTGTGCATTTCACACATCTCCCATCTTTAATTGCTCCAATTCCTCACTGCTCCAAATACCCCGTGCCAGTGCCAACTGCTCCAGGTGAAGTCCAAGACAAGTATTTTGATGAAGAAGAGGAGATGGATACTGAGGACTTGGCTTACCTGCCTGAGGTACCAGATAAAGTTCCCCACTTCCCAAATAAAAAATAAGTAAATTACTTGATTAGGGATATGGGTCTGACCAAGTCCAACGTAGAGCTATTAATTTCCAGGATAAAGTAGTGGAACTTGGTGAAGGAGGAGGTGCAGGTGATAAGTCAGAGAAGTAGGCACGGACTTTTGTCAGGCTTTTACGCTCTTAGGGATGGCACCTTCTTCTGTCATAATGTGCCTGGACTGTTTGACGTTATTGGGGTGCCGTTTGTGCCTAAGGAGTGGCGGCTCTTCATAGACAGCTCTACCGCAAGTTTGAAGGCTGTCCTTCTCCCCAATGGAAACAAGTTCCCGATGCTGCCACTAGCCCATTCATTATATCTGAAGAAGGACTACTATAGTGTGAATTTTTTCCTGGAAGCATTTTATAAAAATGGGATATAACAAACCAGGAAATGACAATATGAACCGGAGAACAAAAATGTGTTACACGGTGTCAATGACTAATATTCTAATTACTTTAGATTTGTGGATAACATTGATCTTATTTCAAAAACAACATAATGCTTGCAATAAACGCTTAGGGATCTCAGCAAAGAGAGTGTCAATATAGTTTTGAAGATGAATAGTTTTAGAATTAGAGCAATATCCAACTCAAAAGTTTAAATCAGTTATAATCGATGATGAAAATCTCTCAATATACTTTCGAAGATGAATAGTTTTAGAATTAGAGCAATATCCAACTTAAAAGTTGGATATTCAGTTATAATCAGTTATAATCAATTTTAATTGATGATGAAAATCTCGAAGTTGAAGAGCATGCTGATTTGAACCACATTTTAAGTTTAACTAAAGATAATGGAAATTAATTAAAACGGTGTATTACAATTGGTTGTTGTCTGCCTCAATGAAACGAATGTGAAACTTGAAACTTATCGAAGGGGTACACAGAGGAGACTGGAGTAGATAATGCTGAAAACAGCGATGAAAGATAGAATTAAATCAAGTTGGGTAAGAGGGCAAAGTGGAGTGAAAAATGTGCTGATTAAGGATCGGAAGTAAAAGTGGACAAGGAAATCAACCAGAAAGGAAGATGTGAGAAGGAACAAGTGTGTAACTGACAGGACGCCGCAATATAGAAAGCGTTTAAGAGGAAGACTAGATAGAAGAGGGAGAGACGAGATAGAGAATTTTGCAGGAGTGACATGGCAAAGGTTGGCTCAGTCGTGCGACTAATGTGTTTGTGAGAAACTAGTGTTCGGCAGTGGACTACAGATGAATGAGTGATTCAAGTTGGCCACAAACACTGAAAAATAGTATTAGGATTAACACACTAAAAATATGTATTTTTATCCCTTCACTCTCATTTTAGTACCATTCACATGAAATCAAGAACCTAAAATTTTACGGTGTACCTCCGTGTAATTTGGGTTTATGCAACACACTTTGACCCTTTCAAATTGATGACGTATTAGATGGATTTTTGTCCCAGCCAACAACAAGTAATTTTCTACAGTTTAGCGGACCAACTCGACTTAGAGTCCCTTTATACAGAATTGCGATATGACGATACGATAAATAACAGTCACGTGATCCAGGGAGCCATTTTGTGGACAAGTAATTTTCGCTCTTATTTAATGTTCGTTCTTGCTATTGAACCTATTCTTTGAACCTATTATGTTTGTTCACTGAATATACCGGGTTGTTGTGTATTCACATGCACCAATAGTAGAATCCCTTTATACAGGGAGCTGCTACAATTCCGAACACACCGCCATTTTGTGGATATTCTGTGGAGATGTCGCAACTCGACCGAAGCCCCCGTTCCCAACCCCACAGCTCGAGCACTTCCTCGAAGGTGAATAACCTCCTCCGTCCTTGACTGGAAGAAAAGCCGTAAAGTGCGTCGATGTGTTCAAGGGCATTGGGGAACCCTTGTTGCTCGGTCGGCAGATGCGGGGTAAGGAATATTTCCTTCCAGTATCAGAGAAATTATAAAAAAGGAAATTAGAATTGGTTGCACTTCGTGTGGTGAGCTGTTTCGTTGCCGAGGGTAGACTGCGCTCCGTGTAAGGTTGAATTGTATGGAAAGGTGAAACAACGGGGGATTTCAATGCTTAAACAAGAGGTTTCCCCTGAATTCACAATAGATAAGAGAAAAGTTGAATTACATTAGCTATATGGCTACACTATGGGCTGAGTAAATTTCACTTGATGACAGACGTCTTATAAAGACAGGGAGCGATGCATGGTACATAGAGTCTTCACTACAAGAATGGATAAGGCATAGGGCACCAGCTCACCCTTCCACAAAACAAAGACAACGATTGGCGGAAAAGGACCTAGTGGAACACGCTAAGAAATAGATCAATCAGGAGAGCAATGGTGATGTATAGCAGGAGATGTTTATCGCCAGAGAAGAAAGAGGTGTAGATAGTTAACTCTTACGGTATTGTAGATGTCATTCCCATATCCCTACAGTATAACGATATTAATTTTAGCTTTCATGTTAGACCTTAGCTTTTAAGAGATTATTTCTATTGGTTTGAGCTTAAATCATAATTTTTTTTCTTCAGCTTAGTTTCTTCTACTGAGGATATTTTTACCTCGTCCTTTCCCTACACTTACATCCACTCCAGCATGCCTTTTTAATTTTCTTTTTTGGTCACAACACTGGATATACGCATATTCTTTTTTTTTTTATCCATGTAGCTCCGTTAAACGTGGAACAGTTACATATTGCATTAATGACAAAATTCTATACGTTGTTCGACACAAAAATTTGTTAAAAAATGACTGAAAGAAGCGGTTATCCTGAATCCCCCTGGTCTAAGGCACGATCACAAGCAAGAACGGGTCTCCTAGTGTATTTATGACACAATTATATACATTGTTCGACACATAAGCTCATTATCCTATAAAAAAGAAGGACTGAAGGAAACGATTATCTTGAACCCCCCTGGTCTGAGGCACGATCACGAGCAAGAACGAGTCTAAACTGAGGAGGAGATTCAAAAGCGCTAATGCAAGCGTTGGGGTTGTCCTTGAGGGACGTATAGTACCGCTGCGCTTCTGTTGACTGTTTCTTTCTCGAAGGTTTTTTCTTTCTTTCTCTTTATGATCTTTTTTTCTTTTTGAGTGGCACTTTATATTTGTACCCTTGCAAATGAGGTAAATTGTTTCCGTGGTTAGAAAGACTTTGAGTATTCTAACAACAAAAGCAAGTTGTTCTGGAGAGAGCAAGGAATGCAAATATTTTACTAACCATTTTGCACCAATATAGTAATATCGCATGATCATAACTTGATCTAAAGTCGTCGAAAACTTTCAAAGTATTATAGATTTAAACCAATTACAAATGTTTAACAATGTCAGCGTTTTAATTTAGTGTCTATTTGTAGCTGCCACGGGGCTATTTTGTTTAGCTAAAGAAAATATTCACAGCGAAGAGGCTGGACACATCTTGACCTTAAGTCACTTACCAATTTTGCTGAGCTTTACGCCCTGAGTCATAATTCCAGCAATCTCCAAGCGAATTTATTCAGCTGAGGACAACCACACCCACAGCGAAAGGATTGAGAGCCCCTTCTGTACGAATATCAAAAGTTATCTGAAACTAAAGTTCCTAAACACAAAAGTACTTTCATTTAAGATATTTGCCTGATCTCGAAAACTATAAGTAAAAATATTACTATTCTAGTAAGTTGGTTTTGAGGTTCCCTGCTACATAGTCAGCAAAAACTTGTGCTGAATTAGTTTGACGTGAATGCTGAATGGGGGCTATGCTGTCCCTCAGTCATAATAAATGATACTTTTAATTATCTGTGATTTCAAATATTGCACTTCATCTTCATGTATTCCTTTTTGAAATATTGATTATCAATGGAAGGTGAACTGTAGATGATTTCAAACAATGTCTTGTCTTCTTTCATTGATCACTCATTAATTTAATTCAAGGAGAACTTTTTACAATCACATCGGTTTTCAGACAATCTGGAAGCCACTATAACAATAAAGGCACCTCAGTGGGGGTATTCTGCAACTTATGAAATAGAAAATAGATATTCTTATCTTTCACATTCATGCCACCTCGGAAATCAATGGCAGAGATAAGCCAGATTGTCGACTGCTCTTTCATTTTAGCTTTAACCGTTATTCGCCTTTTTCGCTTCGAAGTTTTGTTCTTCCCTATGCACTCTTCGTTTGCACAAAGCTTCTCCCCTTATCTTACTCGACTCCGCCCCCGGGGCCAGAAACCTGCATGGCCTTGGCGACTGAATATAAAAGGTTGTGTCTTCCCATAGAATGCAACACACAGCGACATTCACTGCACCCATCATGAAGTCAGTAAGTACTACATGCAGGCTCTCTTCGAACTCGTTCCAACGCCTTCATGCATAAACTCAAAATCCTCTATCAAAGGAGAATGACTAAGTTTTTGAACTTTGTTATCATATGTACAGATCCTTCTTCTCGTCTGCTTGGCCGCCGTGGCCATCGCCCGACCCCAACTGGAGGAGGTCGTCGAATGGGTGAGAGATGAACGAGTGCAGGAGGAGGACGGGTCCTTCAACGTCCAGTTCGAGCTCACCAACGGCCATGCCAAGACGGCCATCGGAACTGTTGGTGAGAATGGACAAGTCAACATGGAAGGATCTTACCAGTAAGTTCTGGGAACGGGTGAGGTTGTCTGGTTATTCCTCATAGCGCTGCGGAATTTTCATATATTTCTTTACTAAATTCGTCATTGGCATCCCCACTGGAGCTCCTTGTGTAAAGTACCTAACATTTCAGATTTGTCGACCCTAATGGTAACTTGATCGAAGTTCGCTACATCGCCAACGAGTTCGGATTCCAGCCCCAGAGCGATTTTCTGCCCGTGGCACCACCAGCTCCCGCTCATGTGGCCGAGCTTCTCCGCATCGCCGAGGAGCAGAGAGCTGCCGGAATCACATTCGAGAAGAAATGAAATGAACGCTTGCCCAAGACTGCTACTCTTACAATGGAGGAGGAGAGCCGGATTTCTTCTACCCCATAATGTGGACAGACGTAAAAAACAATAGAAAAAAAACGAATATATAAATAAATAAATGAATTAATAAAGCAGATATGAAATAGACATCGTCATTCAATTTCATTAGCAAGAGGAAGAGAAAAGTCATGTTACATATTCAAACGTTTACCGACTAATTTTTTTTTTCATATGGTATTCTAAGAAAGTCGGGGTACAAAAGGACAAAAGAGTTAAAGTATGCAAACAACCCTCTTTCTGTATAATTTGCTTTTGGAACTGCCTCCTATCTTCGTCATTGGAAAAGTTGAAATAGGGATATTACTTGCAAACATTTACTAATTTTGTCCATAGAATAGTAGGATGCACACCTAAATTAATTTTCAGAGCTAAGAGAAATAAACTAGTTTTGAAGAAGAAAATAAGCCTAGGAAAGGTTAAAGATAATATGAAAAATAAAATTGTAGCTTTATGAAATTAGTGAGGACTTCATCGAATAGAAAGTACACAATGTATTAGGGAAAACAAATGCTTCAGAGTTACAAATAACTTGATGGAAAGAAAGACTATACAGATGAAAAGCAGGAGGAATGAACTAGACAGAGGTGAACATCAGAAAAGGAAAAAGAAACATGGATGAAATAGAAAAAATATATATATATTTGGAAAAATAAAGTCATTAAAGGGGCCAAGCACAGATTAACTTTGGGGAGCCAGCAAATGATATCTTTGAAAGGCAGAAATGGAAAGATTATTAAATACAGAGAGAGAATGGTAAAAGGAGTCGAACAATTTTGCCAAGAGCTCTACTCGTTGAGTAAGTAATTTCGTCAGTAGACGTCAGTAGTGTAACGGAAATTACAAAGAAATAAGTAGAATTTGCTCTAAAAGGTATGGAACGGGGGAAAACATCTGAGGAAGATGTCATTACAATAGATTTTCTGAAAGACGGAAAAAAAAGTAATTGTAAATTGCTCAGTTATATATCCAATGTTTACGTCAGGAAAGCGTTCCGGAATCCTGATGTTTTACAGGAAAGAAGAACTGAAAGACCTAAAATATTTTCCAAGATCCTTATCAACAAACTAAATAAAATTTTAGCTGGAAACTAGCCAACAGAACAGGCAGGTTTTAGAAGCAGATATTCGACTCTACTCCATTTGAAAATCATAAATCAATTAATCGAAAAAACGACTCCTCTTTGTTTATCCTTTGTAGATTACGGGAAGGCCTTTGACTCGATAGAACGAAAAGGAATGTTAGTTTGTCACAAAAGCAGGGTACAAACGATTATGTACATTGTGTGTTTGTGTGTCTATATACCTAGTTTTATTTTGCGGGAAGGGGAGCTACGCTCATGTTGTCGTGTGTGTGTGTGTGTGTTAAATATGAAAGTGTCTGGAAATGATGTTATCTGAGTCATTTTTAAATAATTTTTCTTAGAAAGAAAGTTGTTACCCAACTTCAACCCTTGTGTCCAGTCATTCTACGAGTACCTTCATGCAGTCTTTAGATAACCATACCATAAGGTGGAAAAATGGACTTAGCTAATTAACATTTGGAATGTAAGGTAATTTTTCTTATCCTCCCGCCAGTGAACGTGAATAAAAGTCTGCATTCGATAAGTGCTTTATTTCATATTTACATCTGTACACACTATGGGGTAGAAGAAATTCGCCTCTCTTCCACCATTGAAAGAGTAGCAGTCTTGAACAGGCGTTCATTTCATTTCTTCTCGAATGTGATTCCTGCAGCTCTCTGCTCCTCGGCGATGCGGAGAAGCTCGGCCACGTGAGCGGGAGCTGGTGGTGCCACGGGCAGAAAGTCACTCTGGGGCTGGAATCCGAACTCGTTGGCGATGTAGCGAACTTCGATCAAGTTACCATTAGGGTCGACGAATCTGAAAGGTCAGGTACTTTATGAAGGAACTCCAGTGGAGACGCCAATGACGGAGTTGATAAAGGAATATATGAAAATTCCTCAGCGCTATGAGGTCTAACCAGACAACCTCACGCGATTGCAGAACTTACTGGTAAGATCCTTCCATGTTGACCTGTCCGTTCTCGCCAACAGTTCCAATGGCCGTCTCGGCATGGCCATTGGTGAGCTCGAACTGGACGTTGAAGGACCCGTCCTCCTCCTGCACTCGTTCGTCTCTCACCCACTCGACGACCTCCTCCAGCTGGGGGCGAGCCTCGAGGGCCACGGCGGCCAAGCAGACGAGAAGAAGAACCTGTACACATGACATATGATAATTAATTCGGATACATATAATTTTGTACAAGTGATTCTTTTACTGGAAATCCGAATTGGGTCTATGCTACATTGGATCGTTTCATTTTTGCCTAGCGTTCAAAATTTTCTTACTATTCATCGATACAGAGTGCTGGGTATATGCATGAATGCGTGACAATGAATTCAAAGAGTCTGCAGTTGGCACTAACGGTTTTCATTGTGGTATAAGTGTGTCTGCGTGCTCATATGTTGCGTTCTATGGGGGAGACGCGGCCTTTTATTCTTAGTTGCCAAGGCCACAAAGAGTCGATTGACTTCGGGCAAGGAGTCAAGCAAGATATGGAGTGAAGAGGAATGAACGTGGGGAGAAAAACTTGTCTGTTCTAGGAGAGGTGAGAGGAAAGAAAAATTGAAATAAGATGAAACCACAGGAAGGGGGGTGAATATAATTATGATTAAGGGGAGGATGTACTAGTATTAGGGTTCTTGTTCTTTAGTTACGCTGAACTGCCTGATAGTAGGATTCAGAGAGAATATCAAACATATCTTGAACTTTATGTGGTGTATGGTAACCGAACTGTATATATTGATATAGCGGATTCCAGATTGTTTGGAAGCCAACTGTGCTTGAAAAAACAGGACAAATATTTTTTTTTTGCCGGATTCTTTTAGAGCTCACATAAAATTAGATTAACTAAATATCATTTAAGCTATAGACACCACTTTAGATTGTTTGCCTTTAGTCATCTTTGGAGAAAAGTTAATACATTATGGCTCCAGGTGGGGAATCATTGAATGTGAATTGAAGTGTCTCTTTTCCTTCGGGCGTGCAGTAAATGCATATAGCAAACGCATACACACACACACACACACACACACACACACACACACACACACACACACACACACACACACACACACACACACACACACACACACACACACACACACACACACACACACACACACACACACACACACACACACACACACACACACACACACACACACACACACACACACACACACAGACACACACACACACAAACACACACACTTACACACACACTTATAAACTCACACACACACATACACACACACACACACACACACACACACACACACACACACACACACACACACACACACACACACACACACACACACACGCACGCACACGCACACACACACATACACAGACACACACACACACACACACACACACACACACATACGCACACACACACACACACACACACACACACACACACACACACACACACACACACACACACACACACACACACATACGCACACACACACACACACGCACACACACACACACACACACACACACACACACACACACACACACACACACACACACACACACACACACACACACACACACACACACACACACTCACACCCACACTCACACCCACACCCACACACACACACACACACACACACACACACACACACACACACACACACACACACACACACACACACACACACACACACACACACACACACACACACACACACACACACACACACACACACACACACACACATACACACACAAACACGAATCTCTGAATTATCGGTCGAGATCGGTCCCACGGGACCGTGTGTGTGTGTGTGTGTGTGTGTGTGTGTGTGTGCCTGTGTGTGTGTTTTATGTACGAGATCTGATATCGCGTCTGGGAGGGAAATATCAGTTGATCACGGACCATGGTAAATCACATTAACACACACACACACATGTACACATATAGAGAGAAAGAGTAAACAGACAGACAGACAGACATGCATACAGGCAGACTGACAAACAGACAGATAGACAGACAGGCAGACAGACACAGACAGAGAGGCAGACAGACAGATAGACAGACAGACAGATGGACAGATAGAGAAAGAAACGGAGGATTACGTATTGCCAGTGGATGTTCCTCGGTGTCCTTGATCAGCAAGTCCGTTCAATACCCAGTCTGTCCAGGCGTAAGAATTGTTGGGTGTAAAACGTACCCCCTGCTTCATTCTTCCTGAATTAGCAGGAAAGAAGCTTGTAAAAGGTTCGTGCTTCTCTCCAGGTTGAAATCGCTCTAGAGTAGTGTTTCTTGACCTGGCGTGCTAACATTCTCAAGGAATGCATAAATATATTTCAGAGGGTGCTGTGAAAGTGTTCCTTGTAGTAATATAGCAGCTGTAATTCCTGAAATAAGATGTTAGTGAGTGCCGGACTGCCAGAACCTGACTGCAGGAGATGCTGAGGACGGAAAAGATTAAAAAAATCTTTTATAGAGTGAGCTGAAGTTAGATTGAATTCACTCTGAATTATTTCAACTTAGTTCTAAAATGACTAGAATGATTCAAAGCTAGGTTCAAAGTACTAGGTGCATAGTGCTTCTCTTTATATGGGGTCAAACTAATTCCCTATTTAAAATCACTATTTAGATGGCCAACTCGGGTCACAAATGGAGGAGATCGGGACGGATGTGCAGAAGAGTCCCACCAATGAGGGCTCCAGGACGACGCAAGACCCTAATTGCACCCAACTTAATTCATGACGGACCAAAGATCTTCAACTTACTCCCGAGGAAAGTAAGAGGACTAACATGTTGTCCATTTGTAAAACTCCTGAGGACATTGTAAGAGGTGTCTGCACTTCCTGGCTACACAGCCAGCTGCCTTACACCCTAAAACCACATACCAGGTCAGGTGGACCTCAGAAGTAGATATTAGGATTAACACCAGCAGTGGGTCACTCCAACTATGAGGGTTTCCAAGAATCCAAAACTCCAATAAGTGTCTCAGCTAGAGTTCCCAGGTAAACGTGTAGGCCAGATTATATCACATCGATACTCTATCCATACGTCAGCTTGGGGTTTGACGAAATAAAGGTAGGCAAGAGATAATCATGCAATTGCATATATCTATATACGAATGCGACGTATATATAGGGATCAATGGGATGGGGTTAGTTAGATCGAAACTTGTGGACAAGACGTTTACGTGGCAGATTCGTGGATCTGTGCTTCCTGACTTGCAGGAAGTCTATTTAACAGGATGTTTAATTTAACTGGTTTTTGCAATATATTTTATAATGAAATTTTGTGAACTACAGACATATTTTTGATAGATAGATATCTAACTTGTTAGAAGGGCAATACATCAAAGAAATTAGATATCCTTCAGAAGATGTTAAATAAGGTCTTCAGAATACAGTCATTTTGCAAGCATAAACCATCAAGAAATTACCATAAAAGTATCTTTTATATTGTACCATGAATATGGAAAGAAAAATGATTCAGTATGCTAACATATATTTAAGAGAATGACCTACTATTCTAATGACCACCAAAGTCATTCTTGAAGAAGACGAATGAAAGGGAATAGTGTCCATATCATAAGGGTGCTGGAGACGGGTCTTTGAATTTTTGTAAAGTAACCCAGACTTCGAGGAAGTGTAATGAATCTGATTAGAGGAGTGATTTCAAGCTAGGGAAAAATAACTTTGGAATTATTTCAACCTAATTTCATGCCACTCTTAAGCGATCTTAACCTGGGTTGAAATCTTTCTATTCTACGAGGTTAGTTTGGAAACTTGGACCTGCTACTCCATTTCGTCCAGACATCAGAGAATTATCTGTTCCAGCATACAGCCCAGACAACCTTCGCAGTAATCCTGTGTATCAGCAAAAGATCTTAAAGCACCTAACAATGCAATTCATCGAATGACTTTTTGAGATCAGTATTAGGCTGCAATCAACCTCTGTCACAACTCAGATTGGTGATTCACCAGAACACAAAGCAATAGAATCCGGTCAGTTGTCAACCCATAGGGTGTAAACTCAGACTGGAGCAACAGATGGGCGAATTCTTTGCCTGGTACAATGACAAATGTAAAACCACGGTAATTGTTGCTGTTCTGCTAGACCTCTTTACCTTTCAAGAAAATGAACCCCAGACCCTTTTTCCAGTTAGTGGGGATGCTGCAACACTGCAAACCGGCAGACAGCACCACATCTAATCCTCGACTCACGGTCTTCGGCTCTCAGCAACCCCGCTTTGGCTTTTACTTTGCAGGTGCCAGTTGCCTTTCCACCCTTCAACTTACAATCTCAGACCTCATTTAGAAAGGACGGAGTTTCATCCACTGAAGGATAGGAGGTTCAGTCATGAACAATTACTCAGTAAGAAATAATTTAGGTATTCCAATGATGAAAGTTAACTGCATTTTTTTTCTGAGGAGAACAAGTTGTTCAAATAAGTTCAAAGCTCTTTGCGCCCATGTAAAAATAACACATTGCAACACTCAGTCCTTTTTATTTTTATTTTAGTATTTGTATTAGCTGTCACGGGGCGATTACGATCAACTGAGAAAACTGTTTAAGCTGGAAAAGGGTGAAACACACCTCAAGTCAAACTCGATTGCTACTTTTCCTGTGTATTACGTCACAGGTGTTGTTCTAACTGCCTTTATACAATTTCATTAATCTTATAGCAACCCCATCTGCAACGAAAAGATTAACTTCCTCTACTGTATGATAATCAAAGTTTATTTGCAAATAGATTTCCTAAACTGAATTTACAATCATTCGAAGAATAAAGTTTTTCCCTCGTTTTAATAATCATGCATGGAAAGTTTACCAGTCTTGTTTGTTGTATGTTTTTCAAGATGTTTATCTTACCATATCTTATGTGGGAAAAAATAACGTGAATGCTAAGAATAGAGAATGCGTTGTCACTCTGTCAATTGAAATATTGATGAATACTTTCCTCGGCAACAGTTATCCTTGTAACAATGATTTACGACATATATCACACATTGTTTGCGGCTTCGGGTAGAGACACTTCATCTCGATGGTTTTTCTTTCAGAATCAGATTGCAAAAGGTCTGCTCATCAATGAATCGTGAAACGTAGATCATGTAGAGTACTACCATTTTTTCTTTGGATAATAAATCACTGATGTAATTCGAGGAGAATTAAAAAATCACTAACAAAAGGTTTTTGCTTTTCGTCACTGTTTAATCACAACTGTTTTTCACGCAATCTGGAAGTCACTATATGAACAATAAAGACACCTAAGTGTGTTAATTTGACAATATATAAGATGCAAAATAAAATCTATCTTCTCTCACATTTATGCCATCCTATAAATTATAAGTTTAGTTTAAGAATGCCTTTATTCAAACAATATTCTTCCATATGTACCCGAGCCAACGATTTTTGCTCTCACACTTTGCTTGCACAGTGCTTCCCCTTTATCTTGCTTGACTCCACCCCCGGGATCAGATACACGACTGGCCTTGGCGACCGAGTATAAAAGGTTGCGTCTACCCATAGAAGTCAACAAACCGGTACATTCACTGTGCTCCCATCATGAAGTCAGTAAGTACTACACACGGGCTCTCCCCGAACACTTTGCAAAGCGTTCATGCATAAAATCAACATCTTTTATCAAAGGAGAGTGACTTAATTTTTAACAATGGGAACAGGTCCTTTTCGCCTGCCTGGTCGCCGTGGCCCTCGCCCGCCCCCAACTGGAGGAGGTCGTCGAGTGGGTGCGAGATGAACGAGTGCAGGAGGAGGACGGGTCCTTCAACGTCCAGTTCGAGCTCAACAACGGCCATGCCGAGACAGCCATTGGAACTGTTGGCGAGAACGGACAGGTCAACATGGAGGGATCTTACCAGTAAGTTCTGCAAACGCGTGAGGTTGGTTAGCCCTGATAGCGCTGCGGAATTTTCATATATTCCTTTACTAAATTCGTCATTGCCGTCTCCACTGGAGCTTCGTGCGTAAAGTACCTGACATTTCAGATTCGTCGATCCTGATGGTAATCTGATCGAAGTTCGCTACATCGCCAACGAGTTCGGTTTCCAGCCCCAGAGTGACTTTCTGCCCGTGGCACCACCAGCTCCCGCTCACGTGGCCGAGCTTCTCCGCATCGCCGAGGAGCAGAGAGCTGCCGGAATCACATTCGAAAAGAAATGAAAAGAACGCCTGTCCAAGACTGCTACTCTTGTAATGGTGGAGGAGAGCTGGAGTTCTTCTACCCCATAATTTGGACAGACGTGAAAAAATAATAGAAAAAACTAATATATAAATAGACAAATGAATAAATAAAGCAAATATGAAATAGAAATTGTCATTTAATTTCAATAGCAAGAGGAAGAGAAAAGGCACCTTACATATTTAAATGCTTACCAACTGTACCCAGGTTTATTTTCTCATATGGTATTCTGAGGAAGTCGGAGTACAAAAGAACAAATGATTTGAAGCATGTAAACAACCTTCTTTCTGTATAATTTGATTTGGAACTGCCTATTTTCATCATTGGAAGAGTTGAAATAGTGATATTACTTGCAAACATTTACTTATTTTGTCCACAGAATGGTAGGATTCACAACTGAATTAATTTTCAGAGCTAAGAGAAATAAACTAGTTTTGAAGAAGAAAATAAGCCCAACAAAGGTTAAGGATAACAAGAGGGAATATCAGTGAGAAATGAAGAAAAAATTTGAAGATCTATGAAATTAGTGAAGACTTCATCGATTAGAAAGTATACAAAGTATTAAAGAAAAGAAAAATACTCCAGAGTCACAGATAACCTGATAAAAAATGACTATGCCTATGAAAAACAGGAGGAATGAAACTGACAGAGTTGAACTGAACAAGATTATCAATCAGAAGTAGACATCAGAGAAAAGAAAAAGAAACATGGATGAAATAGAAAAAAATATTCGGAGAGATAAAAACATTAAAGGGGCCGAGAGCAGATTAATTTTGGCGAGGCAGCAAATTATATATTTGAAAAATAGAAATAGATAGATCATTAAATGCAAATGCAGAATGGAAAAAAAGTTGAATATATTTCCAAGAGCTGCTGAGTAACTAAATTCATCAGTAGACATCAGTAGTGTAACGGAAATTACAAAGGAATAAGTAGAATTTGCTTTAAAAGGTATGAAATGGAAAAAAGCATATGAGGAAGATGGCATAACGATAGATTTTCTGAAAGACGGAGAGAAAAAATTATCGCAAATTGCTAAGTTATATACCCAGTGTTTACATCAGGAAAGCGTTCCTGAATCATTGTGATTTACAGGAAAGGAGAACTGAAAGACATAAAATATTTATTGCAAGATCCTTATCAAAAAACAAAATATAGTTTTAGATGGAAACCAACCAAGAGTACAGGTAAGATTTAGAAGCAGATATTTGACTCTACCCCACTTGCATCTCATGAATCAATTAATGAAGAAAACGACGGAATGCAATATTCTTCTTTGTTTAGTCTTTCTAATTTACAAGAAGGCCTTTGACTCGGTAGAATGAAGAGCAATGTTAGATTGTCACGGAAGCAGGGTGCAAACGATTATGTATGTGTGTGTGTGTATTAGATATGCAAGTGTCTGGAATTAATGCCATCTCTATTTCAATTAATAGTTCAATGATAAATCTGTGAGGCAATTTCAAATAAAGTTTCTTGGAAAGAAAGCTGTTACCCAACTTCATCCCCTGTGTCCAGTTATTCTTCGAGTACCTTCATGCAGTCTTTAGATGACCATACTATAAGGGGGAAAATGGACTTTGCTAATTAACATTTGGATTGTAAGATAGTTATTCTTGTCCTCCTGCCACTCAACGTGAATAAAGGTCTGCATTCGATAAGTGCTTTATTTCATATTTACATCTGTACACATTATGGGGTAGAAGAAATCCGTCTTCCCTCCACCATTGGAAGAGTAGCAGTCTTGGGCAGGCGTTCATTTCATTTCTTTTCGAAT
>NW_027467734.1:997500-1002500 GCF_046742065.1 Oratosquilla oratoria
TCCAAAACTCCAATAAGTGTCTCAGGTAGACTTCCCAGGTAAACGTGGAGGCCAAACTATATCACATCGATACATTATCCATGCGTCAGCTTGGGGTTTGACGAAATAAAGTTAGGCAAGAGATAATCATGCAATTGCATATATATAAATACGAATGCGACATATATATAGGGCTCAATGGGATGAGGTTAGTTAGGTCGAAACTTGTGAACAAGACGTTTACGTGGCAGATTCGTGGATCTGTGCTTCCTGACTTGCAGGAAGTTTTTATAACAGGATGTTTAATTTAACTGGTTTTTGCAATATATTTTTATAATGAAATTTTGTGAACTACAGACACATTTTTGATAGATAGATATCTAACTTGTTAGAAGGGCGATGGATCAAAGAAATCAGATATCCTTCAGAAGATGTTGAATAAGTTCTTCAGAATACAGTCATTTTGCAAGCATAAACCATCAAGAAATTACCATAAAAGTATTTTTTTATATTGTACCATGAATATGGAAAGAAAAATGATTCTGTATGCTAACATATATTTAAGAGAATGACCTACTATTCTAATGACCACCAAAGTCATTCTTGAAGAAGACGAATGAAAGGGAATAGTGTCCATATCATAAGGGTCTTTGAATTTTTAGTAAAGTAACCCAGACTTCGAGGAAGTGTAATGAATCTGATTAGAGGAGTGATTTCAAGCTAGGGGAAAATAACTTTGGAATTATTTCAACCTAATTTCATGCCACTCTTAAGCGATCTTAACCTGGGTTGAAATCTTTCTATTCTACGAGGTTAGTTTGGAAACTTGGACCTGCTACTCCATTTCGTCCAGACATCAGAGAATTATCTGTTCCAGCATACAGCCTAGACAACCTTCGCAGTAATCCTGTGTATCAGCAAAAGATCTTAAAGCACCTAACAATGCAATTCATCGAATGACTTTTTGAGATCAGTATTAGGCTGCAATCAACCTCTGTCACAACTCAGATTGGTGATCCACCAGAACACAAAGCAATAGAATCCGGTCAGTTGTCAACCCATAGGGTGTAAACTCAGACTGGAGCAACAGATGGGCGAATTCTTTGCCTGGTACAATGTCAAATGTAAAACCACGGTAATTGTTGCTGTTCTGCTAGACCTCTTTACCTTTCAAGAAAATGAACCCCAGACCCTTTTTCCAGTTAGTGGGGATGCTGCAACACTGCAAACCGGCAGACAGCACCACATCTAATCCTCGACTCACGGTCTTCGGCTCTCAGCAACCCCGCTTTGGCTTTTACTTTGCAGGTGCCAGTTGCCTTTCCACCCTTCAACTTACAATCTCAGACCTCATTTAGAAAGGACGGAGTTTCATCCACTGAAGGATAGGAGGTTCAGTCATGAACAATTACTCAGTAAGAAATAATTTAGGTATTCCAATGATGAAAGTTAACTGCATTTTTTTCTGAGGAGAACAAGTTGTTCAAATAAGTTCAAAGCTCTTTGCGCCCATGTAAAAATAACACATTGCAACACTCAGTCCTTTTTATTTTTATTTTAGTATTTGTATTAGCTGTCACGGGGCGATTACGATCAACTGAGAAAACTGTTTAAGACTGGAAAAGGGTGAAACACACCTCAAGTCAAACTCGATTGCTACTTTTCCTGTGTATTACGTCACAGGTGTTGTTCTAACTGCCTTTATACAATTTCATTAATCTTATAGCAACCCCATCTACATCGAAAAGATTAACTTCCTCTACTGTATGATAATCAAAGTTTATTTGCAAATAGATTTCCTAAACTGAATTTACAATCATTCGAAGAATAAAGTTTTTCCCTCGTTTTAATAATCATGCATGGAAAGTTTACCAGTCTTGTTTGTTGTATGTTTTTCAAGATGTTTATCTTACCATATCTTATGTGGGAAAAAATAACGTGAATGCTAAGAATAGAGAATGCGTTGTCACTCTGTCAATTGAAATATTGATGAATACTTTCCGCGGCAACAGTTATCCTTGTAACAATGATTTACGACATATATCACACATTGTTTGCGGCTTCGGGTAGAGACACTTCATCTCGATGGTTTTTCTTTCAGAATCAGATTGCAAAAGGTCTGCTCATCAATGAATCGTGAAACGTAAGATCATGTAGAGTACTACCATTTTTTCTTTGGATAATAAATCACTGATGTAATTCGAGGAGAATTAAAAAATCACTAACAAAAGGTTTTTGCTTTTCGTCACTGTTTAATCACAACTGTTTTTCACGCAATCTGAAGTCACTATATGAACAATAAAGACACCTAAGTGTGTTAATTTGACAATATATAAGATGCCCAACCCCCCCACCCCCACCCCACTCCCCCTCCACCCCCCCCCCCCCCCCCCACCCCCCCCCCCCCCCCCCCTTCCCCCCCCCCCCCCCACCCCTACTCCCCCCTCCCCTTCCCCACCCCCCCCCCCCCACAATTATGCCATCCTATAAATTATAAGTTTAGTTTAAGAATGCCTTTATTCAAACAATATTCTTCCATAAGTACGCCAACGATTTTTCCTCTCACACTTTGCTTGCACAGTGCTTCCCCTTTATCTTGCTTGACTCCACCCCCGGGATCAGATACACGACTGGCCTTGGCGACCGAGTATAAAAGGTTGCGTCTACCCATAGAAGTCAACAAACCGGTACATTCACTGTGCTCCCATCATGAAGTCAGTAAGTACTACACACGGGCTCTCCCCGAACACTTTGCAAAGCGTTCATGCATAAAATCAACATCTTCTATCAAAGGAGAGTGACTTAATTTTTAACAATGGGAACAGGTCATTTTCGCCTGCCTGGTCGCCGTGGCCCTCGCCCGCCCCCAACTGGAGGAGGTCGTCGAGTGGGTGCGAGATGAACGAGTGCAGGAGGAGGACGGGTCCTTCAACGTCCAGTTCGAGCTCAACAACGGCCATGCCGAGACAGCCATTGGAACTGTTGGCGAGAACGGACAGGTCAACATGGAGGGATCTTACCAGTAAGTTCTGCAAGCGCGTGAGGTTGGTTAGCCCTGATAGCGCTGCGGAATTTTCATATATTCCTTTACTAAATTCGTCATCGCCGTCTCCACTGGAGCTTCCTGCGTAAAGTACCTGACCTTTCAGATTCGTCGATCCTGATGGTAATCTGATCGAAGTTCGCTACATCGCCAACGAGTTCGGTTTCCAGCCCCAGAGTGACTTTCTGCCCGTGGCACCACCAGCTCCCGCTCACGTGGCCGAGCTTCTCCGCATCGCCGAGGAGCAGAGAGCTGCCGGAATCACATTCGAGAAGAAATAAAATGAACGCCTGTCCAAGACTGCTACTCTTGTAATGGTGGAGGAGAGCCGGATTTCTTCTACCCCATAATGTGGACAGACGTTAAAAAAAACTAATATATAGATAGACAAATGAATAAATAAAGCAAATATGAAATCGAAATCGTCATTTAATTTCAATAGCAAGAGGAAGAGAAAAGGCACCGTACATGTTCCAATGGTTACCAACTGTACCCAGTTTTATTTTTTCATATGGTATTCTGAGGAAGTCGGAGTACAAAAGAACAAATTATTTGAAGCATGGAAACAACTTTCTTTCAATATAATTTGATTTGGAACTGCCTATTTTCATTATTGGAAGAGTTGAAATAGTGGTATTACTTGCAAACATTTACTCATTTTGTCCACAGAATGGTAGGATTCACAACTAAATTCATTTTCAGAGCTAAGAGAAATAAACTAGTTTTGAAAAAGAAAATAAGCCCAGCAATGGTTAAGGATAACAAGTGAGAAATGAAGAATAAATTTGAAGCTCTATGAAATTAGTGAAGACTTCATCGATCAGAAAGTACACAAAATATTAGAGAAAAGAAAAATACTCCAGACTTACAGATAACCTGATAAAAAATGACTATGCCTATGAAAAACAGGAGGAATGAAACTGACAGAGTTGAACTGAACAAGATTATCAATCAGAAGTAGATATCAGAGAAAAGAAGAAGGAACATGAATGAAATAGAAAGAAATATTCGAAGCTATAAAAGATATTAAAGGGGCCGAGAGCAGGTTAATTTTGGGGAGGCAGCAAATGATATCTTTGAAAAATAGAAATAGAAAGATCATTAAATGCAAATGCAGAATGGGAAAAAAGTTGAATATTTTTCCAAGAGCTCTAATTGCTGAGTAACTAAATTCATCAGTAAACGTCAGTAGTGTAACGGAAATTACAAAGGAATAAGTAGAATTTGCTTTCCTGAATCATGGTGATTTACAGGAAAGGAGAACTGAAAGACCTAAAATATTTTTTGCAAGATCCTTATCAATAAACTGAATATAGTTTTAGATGGAAACCAACCAAGAGTATAGGTAGGCTTTAGAAGCAGATATTTGATTCTACTCCTCTTGCATCTCACGAATCAATTAATGGAGAAAACGACGGAATGGAATATACCTCTTTGTTTAGCCTTTGTAGTTTACAAGAAGGCCTTTGACTCGGTAGAATGAAGAGGAATGTTAGATTGTCACGGAAGCAGGGTGCAAACGATTATGTATGTGTGTGTGTATTAAATATGAAAGTGTCTGGAAATAATGCCATCTCTATTTCAATTAATAGTTCAATGATAAATCTGTGAGGCAAATTCAAATAAAGTTTCTTAGAAAGAAAGCTGTTACCCAACTTTATCCCCTGTGTCCAGTTATTCTTCGAGTACCTTCATGCAGTCTTTAGATGACCATACTATAAGGGGGAAAATGGACTTTGCTAATTAACATTTGGATTGTAAGATAGTTATTCTTGTCCTCCTGCTACTCAACGTGAATAAAGGTCTGCATTCGATAAGTGCTTTATTTCATATTTACATCTGTACACATTATGGGGTAGAAGAAATCCGTCTTCCCTCCACCATTGGAAGAGTAGCAGTCTTGGACAGGCGTTCATTTCATTTCCTCTCGAAAGTGATTCCGGCAGCACGCTGTTCTTCAGCGATGCGAAGAAGCTCG
>NW_027467735.1:0-2500 GCF_046742065.1 Oratosquilla oratoria
CCATCGAACATACTGTTTTAGACCATTCAAATCGAGATTTCTTCAGGGTCTTTGTGAGTCGTGGCTTCTTCCTGGGCCGATCTGCTCGCAACCCAGCTTCCAAAAGCCTGTTAATCATGATCCTGGGATGCTAATTAATTTCATCTTCAGACCACATAGTTTTAATTTATGGATTTTTTTTTTTTTTTTTTTTTTTTTTTTTTACCAAGAGCAATACCAGATGTTTTTCTTCATCTCTTCCTCTCAATTAAGCTAAGACTTTGTGTGGCATTTAGAATTAAAAGATTGATCTGCCCGACTTTCATAGGGTTCCGGGATTTTATTTTTTCGTTTTCAGTAAAACCTAAAAGCAAATTAACCTGACATAAACCCGAAGAAAATGGTAAATCAGATTTGGAGTATAAAAAAGATAATTAAACAGGGAAATAGCTGAATACATCATCACCAAGTCAAGTCCCAGGACAAAATAAAGTGACAGCCAATCTGAGTTAGAGTTGAATCCATGCATTAGAATGGTCATTACTTTCCACTCTGAAGTAGAAACGTTTCCGAAATGTGATATATTTCATTTTATTCACGAAAGAATTTACACAGATAACATTTACTACATATTTTCCTAAATATTGGGGCTTGCCTGCTTTCAAAATTCAATTTTTCAGAGAAAATTTCATAATAGAATTTCTAATATACGTTTATATATGTATATATATATATATATATATATATATATATACACATATATATATATACATATATATATATATACATATATATATATATGCAAAGTAGACCACTTGGAAAAAAGAAACTAACGAAGCATAACGCTTTCGTATATTACATCTTCAGTGCAACAAGTACATAGTAGGAATGCATAGAAAATATATACATGATACAAAGGAACAAGGACAGTTTGAATGTCCTTGTTCCTTTGTATCATGTATATATTTTCTATGCATTCCTATCACTATGTACTTGTTGCACTGAAGATGTAATATACGAAAGCGCTCTGCTTCGTTAGTTTCTTTTTTCCAAGTGGTCTACTTTGCATAAGTGAACACACGTACCCGTGTTCTTATCAGCACACACACACACACACACACACACACACACACACACACACACACACACACACACACACACACACACACACACACACACACACACACACACACACACATATATACACATATATATATAAATATATATATATATATATATATATATATATATGACGTAAGCGGAGTAGAAAACACAGGAGTCTTAATCTTGAGTTTATTCCTGACTAGTTTCGCAGGTATGCTTTTTGAAAAAGCATACCTTCGAAACTAGTCAGGAATAAACTCAAGACTAAGACTACTGTGTTTCCTACTCCGCTTACGTCAACTTGTCAGAATGTCTCAACAAATATATACATATACACACACACACACACACACACACACACACACACACACACACACAAATATATATATATATATATATATATATATATATATATATATATATATATATATATATATTAGCCAAATTACCCGCGCGTTCCTACGTGTTCGTGAATCATCCCTAACCTAACCATACCCCACCTACCTTAACCCTAACCAAAATATATACATATAATATGGAACATAGTTATCTAAGTACCTGGTGTGATAGCGTATCAAAATATATGTGGTTATGGGGGTCTATCTGCAAAACCCTAGGAGGAGTTCGTGAACATATAAACAAACAAACAAATTGACAGACAAATGAAAGATAGTAATCCAAGTACCTTGGGTTATAAGGTTTCAGAATATATATGATTATAGGGGTCTATCTGCAAAAACCTAGGAGTTCGTGAATAATCTCTAACCTAACCACCTAAATCTAACCCTTAACCCTAACCAAAACATATATATTTTTTAAATTAGATATAGTTATCAAAATGCCTGAAGTGATAGGGTATCAGAATATATATGGTTATGGGGGTCGATATGCAAAACCCTAGGAATTCCTGAACAAACAAATAAACAAACAAACAGAGAGACAAATGAAAGATAGTTTTCCAATTACCTTGGGTTATAAGGTTTCAGAATACATATAGTTATAGGGGTCTACCTGCAAAAACCTAGGAGTAGCTCATGAATAATCACTCACCTAATCATAACCCACCTAACTTTAACCATTAACCCTAACCAAAAGAATTTCTTTTTGAAATGCATTAAAGAATTTGCACGGAATCTCGAAGGTTTCGAGATATGGTGCAAACTAACCAATGCAATCACGGGGGCTCCTCCTGAGAGGAGTAAAATCGTTTATCTTTCGCCAAATTAGAAAAACGAAAAAAAAAATAAATAAATAAAAACTGAGACTCTTATGGTTTTCTGTTGGACCTAGGCCTTGCTCAGGTCTGAGCGTTGTCAACGTATGTTCCATGAAAAAATGATGGGGAAGATAGAAAAATAAATAAATAAATAAATAAATAAATGAAAGACATAAACGGGCCTCATCGACCAAAGTTTTC
>NW_027467735.1:7500-15000 GCF_046742065.1 Oratosquilla oratoria
TATGTCCTTTATTATAATTATCTTGTTATTCCTGTTAATTCAATGAATGATGTTAAACTTTCCTTTTCTTTCATTTTTTGAAATTTTCATTATGGCGCAAAATTTAATGGAGACCTTGAACAGTTTTATTCTGTGAGCAGATATCCCGAAAGACATAGGGTCTTGGGAATGATTCATACCATTTTAAAATATTTTATGTTACAAGAATATTTAACGTTACTCGTAATTTGTAACAATATGTTCACATAGTCGTATGCTTAATTCGACTTTGTTTCTTCTGTAGGCGCCAGTGCTGTGTTAGTGATGGCGGGGAAAGAAGGAGTTAAGAGTACCTCCAAACCCCGTCGTAATACATGACGTAGTACACGACTATACCATATATGTATGTGTAAGTGCGTGTGTTTTCTTTAGAGCATCTGTGTACAAAAGTGCCTCCGGTTGACAAAAGAAAATAGAGGACGGCTGGCAAAATTCGCTCTCAATTCCTATACGACTAAAGGTGTCCATGCCAGTATTAAAAATGAAAATAGTAAAAAATTACAAAACCAAAATATAATAGAATAAAGTCAAATAAAGAAAGAAAGAGATAAATTGTCACATTATTTCCTGGGCCCAAAAGATTGTTTTACTTTGTCATAGTACATCAGAATCGATAATACTATATCAAAACATGTTGTTCATACAAAATATATAATTAAATCAGGTGTGAAATGCAAGTTTAATGACATTGTAATTTTGAAAATGAATAGACAGATAAGCAGACACATTGACCTTAGAGGAGTATTTGCCTCGGTGGAAGAAAGTCAAAGAATTTAATCAACATTATGAAATCTAGTGATGCTTCAACAGAAATTGGGATATATCAGTATTATTATTACTATTTTCTTTTTTTGCAAATTTAATCTTAATAAATTTTAATTCACTCTAATACCGTGTTACCTGAGTGCAGAGAGTACATAAAGCTACTTGTCTTTTTCCAGTAATCTGGGGTCTATCGAACATACTGTTTTAGACCAGTCAAATCGAGATTTCTTCAGGGTCTTTGTGAGTCGTGGCTTCTTCCTGGGCCGATCTGCTTGCAACCCAGCTTCCAAAAGCCTGTTAATCACAATCCTGGGGTGCTAATTAATCTTATCTTCAGCCAACATGGTTTTAACCTATCTGCAAGGTATTTTTTATTTTTTTGGTTTCCAAGAGCCGTTTTCACTTTCTATCAGCCCTTGATGAAGTTTTCTTCTTTCTGGCACATTTCTTTTTTCCACCACAAGTCTTGTTAACTCCCACCGCAGTCTACTCCGCGCTTAAGTCTTCACATCATTGTTTTCCGAAGGGAAATGGTCTTCCTTAGTGGCCTGGAACGGTTCTCCCCTACACATCACAACCATTGATTGGTACTTCGTCGCTGTAGTACAGAGGTGCAGGTGCTGAGTACTTCGCATATTATTTGTGTTCCTGTCATCAAGATCCGTTGTGCTCTTTAATGCTCCCCTTTGAAAGTTGACTTCGTATGATGGATTCTAGAATCCTTTAAATCATTTTAAAATGTCCGTGTTTTGATTCGATCCCCAGCAAATATAGGAGCACCCGGATTTACAACTCTCGTATTTAGGGGCAGAGAGAACCTAATTATTCGTTTGCCCTCACAATATATATATATATATATATATATATATATATATATATATATATATATATGTATATATACATATATATATATATATATATATATATATATATATATATATATATATATATATATATATATATACATATACCACTACGATAAATAAATAATGAGAAAATGTCAGGAGAGACACTATTTATTTTCATAAGCTTACAAAACTTTGTCTCCTTGAAAATAAAGGCCTCTCGCATCTCTACACTTCTGCATGCGTCTCTCCCAATCCTGGAAGACCTCCTCAAAGTCCTTTTTCAGTAGTCCCTTCAGGTAACTTTCCGATGCCTCTTTCAGCTCCTCTGTTGACTCTACCAGCCTTTTACAGGGTGAAGGGTGAAACTAATCGTAGCTCAGGCCTTTGTTTTTGAAGACATGACTCGTGAGTTTCCCTGAGCAGCGGGTGTCACTCGAAGCCAAATCTCGATGTTCTTTCCTTCACACATTTGATGAGATCTGGCAGTCAGGTGGAGCTGCTGCCGGTAGGGGTTGGACAAGACTCACGGTCTTTCCTGATTTGACAGTCAGACCAAAACGGGAATATGCAGACTGGAAGTTACTGACCGACTGCTGCCGTTCTTCAGGAAATGGAGGTAGTGTTCTTAGATCTGAGTCGGGATAGGATGGAAACTCCTTAGTCAAAATTATGCTTGACCTCCACGGCAGGGTTGTCCAATGTCATCCCATCACGCATCACCTGGATCGTCTGAGACCTGCCCACATGGCTTCTCTCGGGAAACTGTCATACGTTCTGGAGCCTTTTCCTGTCTGTATTTGGCACAGAAAATAAGGTTCCGTCAAGGAACCCACATTCAAGCTCCGGTAGGATTTCCTCTGTAATTTCTTTATGACGATTCAGGATGGCCCTGTCCAAGATCTCCACGTTGGAATCATCAGGGCCAACAACCGGGTCTTGATGGCGATTCCACCGTGGTCAAGGAGCTCGATTGGTATGTGATCCGGTCCCGCGACGTTTTCTCGGCGCATTTGCTTCGTGTGGTCCATGTGTGACGTCATACATGTTGCATGGGATCTCCGTGTGACGTCATGGAGAACCTGATGAGACTGAATACCGGGTAATCAGGTGAAAACTTTGGTCGATGAGGCCCGTTTATGTCTTTCATTTATTTATTTATTTGTTTATTTTTCTATCTTCCCCATCATTTTTTCATGGAACATACGTTGACAACGCTCAGACCTGAGCAAGGCCTAGGTCCAACAGAAAACCATAAGAGTCTCAGTTTTTTTTTTTTTTTTTTTTTTTCGTTTTTCTAATTTGGCGAAAGATAAACGGAGGAGCCCCCGTGATTGCATTGGTTAGTTTGTACCATATCTCGAAACCTTCGAGATTCAGTGCAAATTCTTTAATGCATTTCAAAAAGAAATTCTTTTGGTTAGGGTTAATGGTTAAAGTTAGGCGGGTTATGATTAGGTGAGTGATTATTCATGAACTACTCCTAGGTTTTTGCAGATAGACCCCTATAACTATATGTATTCTGAAACCTTATAACCCAAGGTAATTGGAAAACTATCTTTCATTTGTAGCACCGTGAACTGTGTAGCCCGTCATACAGCATATATTGGTTTTACTAGATGTAGTCTCAGTAGGAGAATTACTATGTATTTACAAAATGGGGCTATAAAACATCACTTAAAGAAATACCATAACCTAACAGCCACCCGTGAATACCTAGTTTCAAACACTAGGATTATAGCAAGTAATAGGGATGTACATAAACTTAAGCTCCTAGAAGCTATGTTTATCAGAGAATGTAGTCCTATCATTAATATCCAATGCAACATGACTTCTGTCATCGCTTTGTATAGCAGCACCAAGCTACTACCTAGCATGACCTCTCTCCGAAACCCCCCCCTCCACCTCCTCCTACCCACTCCTTCCATCCTCCCCCCAACCGACCCCGCAACCACCTAACCCCCCAACCCCTCCCCCAACCCTCTTCTTCTCGTATTAATGAGATACCACCCCCGCCCCCTCTCCCGCCCTCCACCACCACCCAAGCCGGCTAGGCGCATATATATGTCACCGAGCGAAGGGTTTTCTTCGTCATTTCATCGGCCCTTTAACTATTGTAAGTAACGGTCCCCATCAGCCCATGTATAGTGTTTATTTTGTGTGAATTTGCGCATTTATTGATATTTGCTTCTATATTTGTATAATTGGTTAGATTTACATGTTGTTTGCTATATTTCTGTACGTCATTATTATCTATGTTACAGAATTTCCTGAAGATGTCTCTTTGTTAGACGAAACGTTGAAATAAATGAATCATTTTGGCAACTTGGTATATGCCCACCCTCTAAACGGCAGAATATTGGTTAAAAAACTGGAGAATACTCACAAGAAGATCAACAACCTCACTAACGCTGTCGATTTTAACAATGCATGCATACAAGAGAATCTGCTCCCCAGATATTCAAATATATATATATATATATATATACATATATATATATATATATATATATATATATATATATATTAGCCAAATTACCCGCGCTGTCCTACGTGTTCGTGAATCATCCCTAACCTAACCATACCCCACCTACCTTAACCCTAACCAAAATATATATATATAATATGAAACATAGTTATCTAAGTACCTGGTGTGATAGCGTATCAAAATATATGTGGTTATGGGGGTCTATCTGCAAAACCCTAGGAGGAGTTCGTGAACATATAAACAAACAAACAAATTGACAGACAAATGAAAGATAGTAATCCAAGTACCTTGGGTTATAAGGTTTCAGAATATATATGATTATAGGGGTCTATCTGCAAAAACCTAGGAGTTCGTGAATAATCTCTAACCTAACCACCTAAATCTAACCCTTAACCCTAACCAAAACATATATATTTTTTAAATTAGATATAGTTATCCAAATGCCTGAAGTGATAGGGTATCAGAATATATATGGTTATGGGGGTCGATATGCAAAACCCTAGGAATTCCTGAACAAACAAATAAACAAACAAACAGACAGACAAATGAAAGATAGTTTTCCAATTACCTTGGGTTATAAGGTTTCAGAATACATATAGTTATAGGGGTCTATCTGCAAAAACCTAGGAGTAGTTCATGAATAATCACTCACCTAATCATAACCCACCTAACTTTAACCATTAACCCTAACCAAAAGAATTTCTTTTTGAAATGCATTAAAGAATTTGCACGGAATCTCGAAGGTTTCGAGATATGGTGCAAACTAACCAATGCAATCACGGGGGCTCCTCCTGAGAGGAGTAAAATCGTTTATCTTTCGCCAAATTAGAAAAACGATAAAAAAAAAAAACTGAGACTCTTATGGTTTTCTGTTGGACCTAGGCCTTGCTCAGGTCTGAGCGTTGTCAACGTATGTTCCATGAAAAAATGATGGGGAAGATAGAAAAATAAATAAATAAATAAATAAATGAAAGACATAAACGGGCCTCATCGACCAAAGTTTTCACCTGATTACCCGGTATTCAGTCTCATCAGGCTCTCCATGACGTCACACTGAGATCCCATGCAACATGTATGACGTCACACATGGACCACACGAAGCAAATGCGCCGAGAAAACGTCGCGGGACCGGATCACATACCAATCGTGCTCCTTGACCACGGTGGAATCGCCATCAAGACCCGGTTGTTGGCCCTGATGATTCCAACGTGGAGATCTTGGACAGGGCCATCCTGAATCGTCATAAAGAAATTACAGAGGAAATCCTACCGGAGCTTGAATGTGGGTTCCTTGACGGAACCTTATTTTCTGTGCCAAATACAGACAGGAAAAGGCTCCAGAACGTATGACAGTTTCCCGAGAGAAGCCATGTGGGCAGGTCTCAGACGATCCAAGTGATGCATGATGGGATGACATTGGACAACCCTGCCGTGGAGGTCAAGCATAATTTTGACTAAGGAGTTTCCATCCTATCCCGACTCAGATCTAAGAACACTACCTCCATTTCCTGAAGAACGGCAGCAGTCGGTCAGTAACTTCCAGTCTGCATATTCCCGTTTTGGTCTGACTGTCAAATCAGGAAAGACCGTGAGTCTTGTCCAACCCCTACCGGCAGCAGCTCCACCTGACTGCCAGATCTCATCAAATGTGTGAAGGAAAGAACATCGAGATTTGGCTTCGAGTGACACCCGCTGCTCAGGGAAACTCACGAGTCATGTCTTCAAAAACAAAGGCCTGAGCTACGATTAGTTTCACCCTTCACCCTGTAAAAGGCTGGTAGAGTCAACAGAGGAGCTGAAAGAGGCATCGGAAAGTTACCTGAAGGGACTACTGAAAAAGGACTTTGAGGAGGTCTTCCAGGATTGGGAGAGACGCATGCAGAAGTGTGGAGATGCGAGAGGCATTTATTTTCAAGGAGACAAAGTTTTGTAAGCTTATGAAAATAAATAGTGTCTCTCCTGACATTTTCTCATTATTTATTTATCGTAGTGGTATATGTATATATCTATATATATATATATATATATATATATATATATATATATATATATATATATATATATATATATATATATATATATATTGTGAGGGCAAACGAATAATTAGGTTCTCTCTGCCCCTAAATACGAGAGTTGTAAATCCGGGTGCTCCTATATTTGCTGGGGATCGAATCAAAACACGGACATTTTAAAATGATTTAAAGGATTCTAGAATACATCATACGAAGTCAACTTTCAAAGGGGAGCATTAAAGAGCACAACGGATCTTGATGACAGGAACACAAATAATATGCGAAGTACTCAGCACCTGCACCTCTGTACTACAGCGACGAAGTACCAATCAATGGTTGTGATGTGTAGGGGAGAACCGTTCCAGGCCACTAAGGAAGACCATTTCCATTCGGAAAACAGTGATGTGAAGACTTGAGCGCGGAGTAGACTGCGGTGGGAGTTAACAAGACTTGTGGTGGAAAAAAGAAATGTGCCAGAAAGAAGAAAACTTCATCAAGGGCTGATAGAAAGTGAAAACGGCTCTTGGAAACCAAAAAAATAAAAAATACCTTGCAGATAGGTTAAAACCATGTTGGCTGAAGATAAAATTAATTAGCACCCCAGGATTGTGATTAACAGGCTTTTGGAAGCTGGGTTGCGAGCAGATCGGCCCAGGAAGAAGCCACGACTCACAAAGACCCTGAAGAAATCTCGATTTGAATGGTCTAAAACAGTATATTCGATAGACCCCAGATTACTGGAAAAAGACAAATAGCTTTATGTACTCTCTGCACTCAGGTAACACGGTATTAGAGTGAATTAAAATTTATTAAGATTAAATTTGCAAAAAAAGAAAATAGTAATAATAATACTGATATATCCCAATTTCTGTTGAAGCATCACTAGATTTCATAATGTTGATTAAATTCTTTGACTTTCTTCCACCGAGGCAAATACTCCTCTAAGGTCAATGTGTCTGCTTATCTGTCTATTCATTTTCAAAATTACAATGTCATTAAACTTGCATTTCACACCTGATTTAATTATATATTTTGTATGAACAACATGTTTTGATATAGTATTATCGATTCTGATGTACTATGACAAAGTAAAACAATCTTTTGGGCCCAGGAAATAATGTGACAATTTATCTCTTTCTTTCTTTATTTGACTTTATTCTATTTTATTTTGGTTTTGTAATTTTTTACTATTTTCATTTTTAATACTGGCATGGACACCTTTAGTCGTATCGGAATTGAGAGCGAATTTTGCCAGCCGTCCTCTCTATTTTCTTTTGTCAACCGGAGGCACTTTTGTACACAGATGCTCTAAAGAAAACACACGCACTTACACATACATATATGGTATAGTC
>NW_027467735.1:30000-32500 GCF_046742065.1 Oratosquilla oratoria
AAAGAGGAAACTAGTTGAGGCAGCATATATAGCATCTCAGCCTTGCCTTAATCACAGGGACGGATTCATCAAACTGTCTCAAATGTCCGGACGACTCATCCGCCGGGAGATGAGGAAACAAGCGGACTCGAGTGGCGTGGGTTAGCAGGAACGCGGACATGAACGCGTGTATATATATGTTGATTTTATGCTTATGTACTCATACTCTGAAGAAGTCCTGTTAAGGACGAAACGTCAGTAAATTTACACTCCAACATTACTCGGTGTTTATCTCACCACCCTTCCACTCATATATATATATATATATATATATATATATATATATATATATATATATATATATATATATATATATATATATATATATATATATATATATACAGTATAGCGTTACAATAAGGTTAACTAAAACGTTGTCAAATGTTTCAGATTCTTTTAAGAAATAACAATAAGTCTAGGCATCCACTGCAATACCTTTGATATGCGTTAGAATATAAGAACTAAAATCTTTAAATTAGATAATAGCGAAATTAATCGTTATGAATGGTTGAAACATTTATTCACATACTATATAGTTTAATTATCATCCCCATCACCTATTGTGTGTGTATGTGTGTGTGTGTGTGTGTGTGTGTGTGTGTGTGTGTGTGTGTGTGTGTGTGTGTGTGTGTGTGTGTGTGTGTGTGTGTGTGTGTGTGTGTGTGTGTGTGTGTGTGTGTGTGTGTGTGTGTGTGTGTGTGTGTGTGTGTGTGTGTGTGTGTGTGTGTGTGTGTGTGTGTGTGTGTGTGAGTGCGCGTGTGTGTATATTTACCTAGTTGTATCTTACGGGAAAGGAAGCTATGCTCGTGGTGTCCCGTCTTTGTATCTCGCTGTGTCTAGTTTGCTTTCATATTCGTGTATAGTTTGGGTGCACAATATTGTCCATAGAAACTCTTTTGCGAACAACAGCCGTTAAGATAGGATACACATCAAGTAAGAAAATTGGTGATTTGGTGAAACCCGGAACAGTAAATAGAAAGAACGAAAGCAGCGTAGTATACAAAATTCCATGCAAGGGATATCTACGAGTTTACATTGGCGAGACATCACGTGTCATGGAAAAACGCATTCAAGAGCACAAAAATGACATCAAACACACACATCTCATAACTCATTGGTCGTACACATAGATAAACACGGACACCTCCCAGACTGGCAAAACACGGAAATTATCGATAAAGGACCCTCGTCTTGTTATCATGGAGTCAAAAGCTACTACGAAGCACGCAGCTGATACTTTAGGGTCTATATGGGGTGCCCCTACGGACCAGAGGCACACATAATTTTGTCTGTGATGGAGGAAATTTCTATTCATAGAGAAATGATTCTATTTTCGTATGCAGTGCCTGTCCCTCCGTCATGAAGTTCCCCCACTCCTAATACTCTCCTGTACCACTTCTCTGAATATTAATTTTCTTTTTGTTGAAATCTGTGGTAGGGGAGAAAGAATACTGCCACCGAGTGTTCTCGCTTGAGTCGTTAAAGGAGACAAAAATGGAAGGGGATAGGACTAGACATCCTACTCTCTGTAGTTTTAAAATCATAAGAGGATCTGGGAGGAGTTTTCCGACCAGAACCCTAAACTAGAAAGTGAAGAGATAGGTAAGCGTGTGGTGGAGTGGGAAGAGTTTTTTTTTCAGGGTTAATGTGGATGAAGGTGAAACTGGGAAAGGAGATGTGGGTCTTTGTAAATGCACATGGGCCTGCCAGTGAGAAGAGTGTAGAGGAAAGGGAGTTTTTTTTTATAGATTTAAATGAGTGCATATAGGGTTTAGGGAGAAATGTCAGTATAGTGGTATTGGGAAATCTCAATGGTAGGGTAGGAGACGAAACAATAGACGGAGTGGTTGGGAATTGCTAAGTGCCAGAAAAAATCGTAGTGGAGAGATGATGGTGGAGATGTGTCTAGAAAGAGAGTTGATGATAACATACACAGTGTTTAGGAAAAAAAAAGCCAAGCATAAGTACACATGGGACAGGGAGGTGAGTGGAAGGGTGGTAGAAAGGGTTTTAATGAACTACACAGTGATAACCGGGAGAAGAATAGGAAGAGTTTTGGATGTACATGTTCTAAGGGAAGAGAATGGGGGAATATCAGATAATTTTTTGGTGGAACGTAAGTTGAGAGTGGAGGATAGATAGAGAAGGAATTGAGAGTGGAGGATAGATAGAGAAGGAGGAAAAGGACAGAAGGTAGGTAGGTGCTAAGAGTAAACTGCTTAAATGAGAGAGAAAAGGAGAAGGAGTACATGAAGAAGCTGAGAGAAGAATGGCAAGGAGTGGAGGATAGAGTAGAACTAGGAGTGGAGAAGGAATGGGGATGTTTCAAGGAGGGAGTGACAAGGTGTGCAAAGATGATGTGTGGAACAAGGAGGACGGGAGGAAATAGGAGGAAGGGTAGTAAATGGTAGGATAATGAAGCAAAGAAGGCTGGAGAAGAGAAGAAACAAACATTCACAGG
>NW_027467735.1:40000-42500 GCF_046742065.1 Oratosquilla oratoria
CCAAATTGCCCTAAAAGGTTTATTAAGTCTTACCTGGAGTTAAAAAGAGATGAACAGTTACACACTACTAGAGCTGATAAAAGCAATTGCATTGTCATTCTTAACAAATTAAATTACAATGAAAAAATAGGAACATTATTGGGAGATTGTGAAACATGTACAAAACTTACTAGAAACCCGTTGGAATCTGTAAATAGTGAGTTTAGTCATAATGTTAAACTATTTTGAAAGGGCGTGAAGGTTTGATCAAACATTTTTCTTCTTTGTCCCTTTCCTTGCCTTACATGTATGGATTGATTAAAATCCATAAACCTGTTTATCCAGTTAGACCCATCATCAGTTCCACAGGATCCGTCACTTACAATTTATCCAAATGGCTTGTTACTATTTTGAGTCCTTTAGTGGGTACAATATCTTTTCCCCATGTCACAAATAATGTTGATTTCATTATTTGAATAATCTAGAAATTGGTTATGATTTTAAACTAGTTAGTTTTGATATAACTACCTATCTCAAACCTACAATGCTCTTTACCAATTACTCCCTCTGTTCCTCTCCTAATCCTCTCAACCAGAAGCCTCCCATAAACCTTCACAACTACACTCAACAAACTGATCCCTCTGAAACTACTACACTCATACTAGTTCCCTTTTTCCCTTGTAAAGTGGAACTATACAGGCACTCCTCCAGTCCTTCGGCACTCGACCCTCTCTTAGACAAACATTAAACAACCGCACCAGCCAATTCACCATCACTGTACCTCCTTTATAAGACACTCCGCATGTCACCCATCCAACCCAGGTGCCTTACCTGATCTCATAATTTCAATAACTGCTTTCACCTCATTTTTCCTTATTTATCTTCCATTTTCCTCACTCATCACAGTCATTTTCTTAGCACTTCCCATTGCAACTACCTTTCCCTTCATATCCTCCTTCACATTTAGCAACTCCCTAAAATACTCTCCCCATCTTCATCTTAATGCTTTCTCTTCCATTATCATCTCTCCATCTTCACCTTTTACCTTTTCTTCTGTCCTTGATTCGCCTCCTCTTCCTCTCTTAATTTCTTACCAACACCTCTTTTTATTACTTTAAAAAAATTCTGTAATACTCTTATCTCATTTCACATCTGCTCTCCTCTTTGGCTTCTTTATCTTATGCGTTACTTTTCTTCTCTTGTCTCTGTACCTCTCATATGATTCTCTCGTCCTATTTTGTAACCAACCTGTGAATGCTTGTATATTTTCTTCTCCAGCCTTCTTTGCTTCATTATCCCACCATTTACTATCCTTCATTCTATTTCCTCCCATCCTCCTTGTTGCACACATCATCTTTGCACATCTTGTCATTTCCTCCTTGAAACATCCCCATTACTCCTCCACTCCTAGTTCTACTCTATCCCTCACTCCCTCCCACTCCTCTCTCAGCCTCTTCATGTACTCCTCCTACTTTTCTTTCTTATTTAAGCAGTTTACTCTAAGCACCTACTTACCTTCTGTCCTTTTCCTCTTTCTCCATCTATCCTCTTCTCTCAACTTACGTTCCACCAAAAATTATTTGATATTTCCCCATTCTCTTCCTTTAGAACATGTACATCCAAAACTCTTCCTATTCTTCTCCCGGTTACCACTGTATAGTTTATTAAAGCCCTTTCTACCACCCTTCCACCTACCTCCCTGTCCCATGTGTACTTATGCTTGGCTTTTTTCCTAAACACTGTGTATGTTATCATCAACTCTCTTTCTAGACACATCTCCACCATTATCTCTCCACTATGATTTATTTTTTCTGGAACTTGACACTTCCCAACCACTCCGTCTATTGGTTCTACCCTACCATTGAGATTCCCCAGTACCATTACATTGACATTTCTCACTAAACCCTCTATGCACTCATTTAAATCTATCCAAAAACCTCCCTTTCCTCTACACTCTTATCACTAGCAGGCCCATATGCATTTACAAAGACCCACATCTCCTTTCCTAGTTTCACCTTCATCCACATTAACATTGAAAAAAAAAAAACTCCTTCCACTCCACCACACGCTTACCTATCTCTTCACATACTAGTATAGGATTCTGGTCGGAAAACTCCTCCCAGATCCTCTTATGATTTTTTTTAATATCCCCTTTGGGCCTTTTAGCACTATAAAGAGTAGGATGTCTAGTCCTATGCCCGTCCATTTTTGTCGACTTTTACGACTCAAGTGAGAACACTCGGTGGGAGTGATTAGAGATACATTTTTACAACCACAATACACTTTAATTCTAAGCCATCAACATCGGGAGATCCAATGGAGGCCACATGCAGAAATTGAAATGCGGTACTTTCGAGGACTCGAACTCAGCGATCACATGACAAGTGTCGTAGTAACTTACCAACTACACTATCAAGAGATATCTCTCTTGATAGCGTAGTTGGTAAGTTACTACGACACTTGTCATGTGATCGCTGAGTTCGAGTCTTCGGAAGTACTGCATTTCAATTTCTGCATGTGG
>NW_027467735.1:50000-52500 GCF_046742065.1 Oratosquilla oratoria
GTCAGCTTGAATATTCAATTAAAGGAATGTGTAATATCTTAAACAATTATTTTAGCTCGGTATTCGTAAACGAAACACCTCAAAGTGAATTCCAAACTGAAACCTGTGAAAAGTCTGGGGTAAACTTACTCACTACGGTAAATATAACAAAAGAAAAAATTAAAAGGTGTATAGACAAACTCAGACAAAACACCAGACAAAACACCAGGGCCTGACGGTTGGCATCCAAGAATCTTAAAGGAAATGAAAAATGAGATTGTTGTTCCATTAGAAATTATTTTCAAGAAATCCATCATATCCGGAGATGTCCCAAGAGAATGGAAGCTAGCTAACGTTACTCCCATATTCAAAAAAGGTGACAAAAAGAAACCAAATAACTATAGGCCTATAAGTTTGACTTCAATCGTAGGAAAAATAATGGAAACTATCATCAGAGATGCTATCGAATATCATTTAGAAAGTAACCGTTTGATAAATGATAGCCAGCATGGTTTCAGACGGAAACGTTCTTGCGTGACTAACTTACTCGAATTCTACAACACAGTTATCTCGAATTATGACAAAAGAAACAATATAGATTTAATATATCTAGACTTTGCAAAAGCTTTTGATATCGTCCCACACGAAAGACTACTTACTAAATTAGCTTTGCATGGAATAAGTGGTAGCTATTAGGTTGGACTAGTAATTGGTTGAAAGGTCGAAAACAGAGAGTTGTTTTAAATGGAAAAACTTCTGGATGGAAAAGTGTTGCAAGTGGAGTTCCTCAGGGTTCCGTTCTTGGGCCACTTCTATTCATAGTATATATAAATGATATAGACCATGGACTAAAGTCTACTGTTTCCAAATTTGCTGATGATACAAAACTGTGCGGAGTGGCAAATGATCACTCAAACCAATTAGATATTCAAGAAGATTTAGATAAATTACAGCAATGGTCTGAAAAGTGGCTAATGAAATTTAACACAAGTAAATGCAAGGTAATGCACATAGGTAAAAATAACAGTAAGTACGAAATTGGTTATGATTTTAAACTATTTAGTTTTGATATAACTACCTATCCCAAACCTACAATGATCTTTACCAATTACTTCCTCTGTTCCTCTCCTAATCCTCTCAACAAAAAGCCTCCCATAAACCTTTACAACTACACTCAACAAACTGATCCCTCTGAACCTACTACACTCACACTTTTTCCTTTTTCCCTTGTAAAGTGGAACTATACAGGCACTCCTCCAGTCCTTCGGAACTCGACCCTCTCTTAGACAAACATTAAACAACCGCACCAGCCAATCTACCATCACTCTACTTCTTTTATAAGACACTCCGCATGTCACCCATCCAACCCAGGTGCCTTACCTGATCTCATCATTTCAATAACTGCTTTCACCTCATTTTTCCTTATTTATCTTCCATTTTCCTCACTCATCACAGTCATTTTCTTAGCGCTTCCCATTGCAACTATCTTTCCCTTCATATTCTCCTTCACATTTAGCAGTTCCCTAAAGTACTCTCCTCATCTTCATCTTAATGCTTTCTCTTCCATTATCATCTCTCCATCTTCACCTTTTACTTTTTCTTCTCTACTTGATTCGCCTCCTCTTCCTCTCTTAATTTCTTACCAACACCTCTTTTTATTACTTTAAAAAAATTCTGTAATACTCTTATCTCATTTCACATCTGCTCTCCTCTTTGCCTTCTTTATCTTAGACGTTACTTTTCTTCTCTTGTCTCAGTACCTCTCATATGATTCTCTTGTCCTATTTTGTAACCAACCTGTGAATGCTTGTATCCTTTCTTCTCCAGCTTTCTTTGCTTCATTATCCCACCATTTACTATCCTTCATTCTATTTCCTCCCATCCTCCTTGTTGCACACATCATCTTTGCACATCTTGTCATTCCCTCCTTGAAACATCCCCATTCCTCCTCCACTCCTAGTTCTACTCTATCCTTCACTCTCTCCCACTCCTCTCTCAGCCTCTTCATGTACTCCTTCTACTTTTCTTTCTCATTAAAGCAGTCTACTCTAAGCACCTACTTACCTTCTGCCCTTTTCCTCTTTCTCCATCTATCCTCTTCTCTCAAATTATGTTCCACCAAAAATTATCTGATATTTCCCCATTCTCTTCCTTTAGAACATGTACATCCAAAACTCTTCCTATTCTTCTCCCGGTTACCACTGTATAGTTTATCAAAGCCCTTTCTACCACCCTTCCACCCACCTCCCTGTCCCATGTGTACTTATGCTTGGCTTTTTTCCTAAACACTGTGTATGTTATCATCAACTCTCTTTCTAGACACATCTCCACCATTATCTCTCCACTACGATTTATTTTTTCTGGAACTTAACACTTCCCAACCACTCCGTCTATTGGTTCTACCCTACCATTGAGATTCCCCAGAACCATTACATTGACATTTCTTACTAAACCCTCTATGCACTCATTTAAATCTATCCAAAAACCTCCCTTTCCTCTACAATCTTATCACTAGCAGGCC
>NW_027467735.1:77500-87500 GCF_046742065.1 Oratosquilla oratoria
TGTGTGTGTGTGTGTGTGTGTGTGTGTGTGTGTGTGTGTGTGTGTGTGTGTGTGTGTGTGTGTGTGTGTGTGTGTGTGTGTGTGTGTGTGTGTGTGTGTGTGTGTGTGTGTGTGTGTGTGTGTGTGTGTGTGTGTGTGTGTGTGTGTGTGTGTGTGTGTGTGTGTGTGTGTGAGTGTGCGTGTGTGCGTGTTTGTATGTATGCTTGTGTGTGTTTTGTGTACAATTTATTGTACACATACATATTGTTACATATACCAGTATCCTATATATGTAATGTATGTATATATTGATAATTTTAGTGAAATGATGTCAGTTATTCAGCGGACGAGAATTGAGCGTTATGTTCTGGACGTCACATGTAGGGAGATATCCAAACGTTTTGGGTCGACGTCTTAATGTTCTATTGAATCATGTTTAGCTCTGTAAGATGTGTTATCATTTTTGTGTACTGTGCTATAAACATGTCAAACCGGATTATTATTATGTTTTTCTGTTGATGTAATGCAAACTATGTATTAGTTCAAGGTATTGTGTAATATGTTTTCGTCCTATTTGCTCGAGTAGTTTAGCAAGCGTGCATGCAAATACGTTTAGTCTGTCCTGTGCCAATTAGGTTCAAACTCCATAGATGCTGATTCTATGGGGCAATCAGGAGTGAGTTTGTTCTGTAAAAAGGGGCGCTCTGCGCGCTTGGAAGTGAGAAAGAATTAGGAAGCTCAATAGGGAGGATGTGGTAGCGGAGATTCCACGGCTGTATTAGTGTAAGTCTTTACTCTTCCTACTTATATACTTTAACTCAGCTAATAATTAGGATATTATATGTGAAGTCAATGGCAGTGACGCGGGAAGCCTGGGCAGTGAAACTCTTGGTGACTATTTCTCTTTTAACCCTGTTCAAATTATATTTAAGAACTTGGAATCATGTTTAGGATGTGGTTGTAATTCCTTAATTTAATTATATGTCCTTTGTTATAATTATCTTGTTATTCCTGTTAATTCAATGAATGATGTTAAACTTTCCTTTTGTTTCATTTTTTGAAATTTTCATCATGGCGCAAAATTTAATGGTGACCTTGAACAGTTTTTTTTTGTGAGCAGATATCTCGAAAGACATAGGGTCTTGGGAATGATTCATATCATCTTAGAATATTTTATGTTACAAGAATTTTCTATGTTACTCGTAATTTGTAACAATATGTTTACATAGTCGTATGCTTAACTCGACTTTGTTACTTCCGTAGGCGCCTGTGCTGTGTTAGTGATGGCGGGGAAAGAAGGAGACAAGAGCACCTCCCAACACCGTCGTAATGCATGACGTGGTATACGACTATACCATATATGTATGTGTAAGTGCGTGTGTTTTCTTTAGAGTATTTGTGTACAAAGTGCCTCCGGTCGACAAAAGAACGTAGAGAAGTCGGCTGCGAAAATTGGCTCTCAATTCCGATACGACTAGAGGTGTCCCTGACAGTAGTAAAAGATGATAATAGTAGATAAGTACAAAAACAAAATAAAATAGAATAAAGTAAAAAAAAAAAAAAAAAAGAGATAAATTGTCACATTATTTCCTGGGCCCAAAAGGGGGTTTTACTTTGTCATAGTACATCAGAATCGATAATACTATATCAAGATATATAATTAAATTAGGTGTGAACTGCAAGTTTAATGACGTAATTTTGAAAATAAATAGACAGACAAGCAGACACATTGACCTTAGAGGGGTATTTGCCTCGGTGGAAGAAAGTCAAAGAATTTAATCAACATTATGAAATCTAGTGATGCTTCAACAGAAATTGGGATATATCAGTATTATTATTATTATCTTTTTTTTTTTTTTTGCAAATTTAATTTTAATCAATTTTAATTCACTCTAATATCGTGTTACCTCAATGCAGAGAGTACATAAGGCTATTTGTCTTTTTCCAGTCATCTGGGGTCTATCGAACATACTGTTTTAGACCATTCAAATCGAGATTTCTTCAGGGTCTTTGTGAGTCGTGGCTTCTTCCTGGGCCGATCTGCTCGCAACCCAGCTTCCAAAATCCTGTTAATCCCAATCCTGGGATCCTAATTAATTCTATCTTCAGCCAGCATGGTTTTAATCTATCTGCAAGGTTTTTTTTTTTTTTTTTTTTTTTTTTTTGGTTTCCAAGAGCCGTTTTCACTTTCTATCAGCCCTTGGTGAAGGTTTCTTCTTTCTGGCACATTTCGTTTTTCCACCACAAGTCTTGTCAACTCCCGCCGCAGTCTACTCGACATCAAGTCTTCACATCACTGTTCTCCGAAGGGAAATGGTCTTCCAAGTGGGCCGGAACGGTTCTCCCCTACACATGACAACCATTGATTGGTACTCCGTCGCTGTAGTACAGAAGTCCAGGCGCTGAGTACTTCGCATACTATTTGTGTTCCTGTCATCAAGATCCGTTGTGCTCTTTAATGTTCCCCTTTGAAGGTTGACTTCGTATGATGTATTCTAGAATCCTTTAAATCATTTATTAATGTCCGTGTTTTGATTCGATCCCCAGCAAATATAGGAGCACCCGGACTGACAGCTCTCGCATTTAGGGGCAGAGAGAACCTAGTTATTCGTTTGCCTCATAATATATATATTTATATATACCACTACGATCAATAAGTAATGAGAAAATATCAGGAAAGACACTATTTTCATAAGCTTACAAAACTTTGTCTCCTTGAAAATAAATGCCTCTCGCATCTACACACTTCTACATGCGTCTCTTTCAATCCTGGAAGACCTCCTCAAAGTCCTTTTTCAGTAGTCCCTTCAGGTAACTTTCCGATGCCTCTTTCAGCTCCTCTGTTGACTCTACCAGCCTCTTACAGGGTGAAGGGTGGAAGTAGTCGTAGCTCAGGCCTTTGTTTTTGAAGACACGACTCGTGAGTTTTCCTGAGCAGCGTGTCACTCGAAGCCGGATCTCGATGTTCTTTCCTTCACACATTTGATAAGCTTCTGCCGGTAGGGGTTGGACAAGACTCACGGTCTTTCCTGATTTGACAGTCAGACCAAAACGGGAATATGCAGACTGGAAGTTACTGAGCGACTGCTGCCGTTCTTCAGGTGAGTGTGCAGGTGTACCAATGTCATTGGCATTTCCGTCACTTTGGAAATGGAGGTAGTGTTCTTGGATCTGAGTCGGGATAGGTTGGAAACTCCTCAGTCAAAATTATGCTTGACTTCCACGGCAGGGTTGTCACGCATCACCTGGATCGTCTGAGACCTGCCCACATGGCTTCTCTCGGGAAACTGTCATACGTTCTGGAGCCTTTTCCTGTCTGTATTTGGCACAGAAAATAAGGTTCCGTCAAGGAACCCACATTCAAGTTCCGGTAGGATTTCCTCTGTAATTTCTTTATGACGATTCAGGATGGCCCTGTCCAAGATCTCCACACTGGAATCATCAGGGCCAACAACCGGGTCTTGATGGCGATTCCACCGTGGTCAAGGAGCTCGATTGGTATGTGATCCGGTCCCGCGACTTTTTCTCGGCGCATTTGCTTCGTGTGGTCCAAGTGTGACGTCATACATGTGGCATGGGATCTCAGTGTGACGTCATGGAGAACCTGATGAGACTCTGACTGAATACCGGGTAATCAGGTGAAAACTCTGGTCGATGTGGCCCGTTTATGTCTTTCATTTATCTATTTATTTATCTTTTAATCTTCCTCATAATTTTTTCATAGAACATCCGTTGACAACACTGAACTTGAGCAAGGCCTAGGTCCAACAGAAAACCATGAGAGCCCCAGAGTCTTTTTATTTTTTTCGTTTCTCTATTTTGGCGAAAGATAAACGATTTTATTCCTCTCAGGAGGAGCCCTAGTGAATACATTGGTTAGTTTGCACCATATCTCGAAACCTTCGAGATTCCGTGCAAATTCTTTAATGCATTTCCGGAGCTCCCCTCAGCTGAATAAAATCCTTGATCAATCCCATTGAATTGTAAGGGGTTCTCCGAAAAATATACCTTGGCACCGATGTTTTTTCTTCTTCCTTTTTTTTCATTTTAGGAGACTTTTTTTCATTTTTTTTATTTATTTATTTATTTATTTTAGGAGATCCTGCGGGTAATTTTCCTTCCAAGACCATTTCTGCATCCACGAACCTGAACTGACCTTATGGAGTCGCTCATGGGGCTCTTCCTTCTCGGCGTGGCGTGGTCTCGTCTTCTCGGTCCTGTCGCCTCCGGCCGTCGCAAGCGTGAGAGAAACGAGGCCTGCGAACGGTGGCAGAAAACGGTCACCATAGATTAACTTCTCAAATTCTGACTAAGGGTAAGTGAACATACATACATACTTACGTACATACATACATACATACATACATACATACATACATACATACATACATACATACATACATATAGGCATACATAAAAACATACATAAATACATACACCTATATATGCATACATGCATACATACGTACATATATATATGTATATATATATACATACGTACATATGTACACATATACACACATGAATATATGCTAATAAGAACACGGGTACGTGTGTTCACTTATGCAAAGTAGACCACTTGGAAAAAGAAACTAACGAAGCAGAGCGCTTTCGTATATTACATCTTCAGTGCAACAAGTACATTGTACATTGTACATTGTGCAACAAGTACATTGTACTTGTTGCACTGAAGATGTAATATACGAAAGCGCTCTGCTTCGTTAGTTTCTTTTTCCAAGTGGTCTACTTTGCACATGAATATATATAAATATATATGCATACACACACACACACACACACACACACACACACACACACACACACACACATATGTATATATATATATATATATATTTATATATATATGTATATATATATTTATATATATATATGTATATATTATGTATATATATATATATATATATATATATATATATATATAAATGATTTGGATGATGGAAAACATAAACACAGGGGAAGGCTCGGAACCCTAAACACTCTAACGTTTCGTTCGCGTAAAACTTCTTCAGAGAGTGTACGGAAAACTGTAATTAAAGTTTATGTACTAAACTTAATTGTCTTTGCGGATACTTGGGTAAGGTCGTTTTTCTGGCGTGTTCTAGAATTAAGATACTAGTTTGTTTAGCTAAATTCATAAACCCTCCTCGATGGTTCGATGAATTATTAGTTGAAATATATGCTGATTCTACAATTATTCTAGTGAATTTATCAAAACCTTTATGTAACACTTCAGCTCCTCTCCAGTTTGGTAAATGATCGATTCTTTTCGCATGAACTACTAAGGAATTAGATGTCCTATGTGCTTTTATGTTGTTTTTATGTTCATAAATTCTTTTTTGTAATCCCCTTGATGACTCGCCATAATATGCAATTGAGCAACTATTGCTCGGGATTTTGTATACGACGGTGTTTTCGGAATTGGTTCTCTTTTCGGAAGTCTTTATCAAATCACCTATCCTCTTATTAGTTATCTTAGCTATGTTTGTACCTATTTTTGTTAAATATTTCACTATTATTGGTGACGTTTCTGAGCCAGGTACTGATACAAATTTGGTATTATTTTTATCATTTCTCTCTTTCTTTCCACGATTATAAATATCTATTGCTTGTCTTTTTGTTCTCCTCTTTTTGTGTGTATGTGTGTGTGTGTGTGTGTGTGTGTGTGTGTGTGTGTGTGTGTGTGTGTGTGTGTGTGTGTCTGTGTGTGTGTGTGTATGTGTATGTTTATACATATATATGATATATATATATATATATATATATACATATACATACATACACACTGAATAGCGTATTGGGTTACGTCAATGTAACTTTGTTACGGGTTAGCTGGGTTCGAATCCTCGGCTCGTCTACGTTTCAATTTCCAACGGATGCCTCCTTCGAACCCCTGTCCGGGGTTCGAAACGTCCTCAGGGTTATAACCCTGAGGACAAACCCCGGACAGGGTTCGAAACGTCGGTAATAAATTCCGATAATATATATATATATATATATATATATATATATATACATATATATATATATACATATATATATATATACATATATATATATATATATATATATATATATATATACATATATATATATATCTACTATAATAAAGTAGTATCCTCTGTCTCTCTGTTTGTTTATTTGTTTGATCACGAATTCCTCCTAGGGTTTTTTAGATAGACCCCCATAATCATATATATTCTGATACCCTATCCCTCCAGGTACTTGGATAACTATATTTCATTTAAAAGATTATTTTGGTTAGGGTTAAGGCTTAAAATTAGGTGGGTTATGGTTAGGTGAGTGATTATTTACGAACTACTCCTAGGTTTTTGCAGATAGACCCCTATAACCATATATATTCTGAAACCTTATAATCCAAGGTACTTGGAAAACTATCTTTCATTTGTCTGTTTGTCTGTTAGGTGGAGTATGGTTGGGTTAGATATTATTCACGAACTCATCCTAGGTTTTTGCAGATAGACCCCTATAACCATATATATTCTGAAAACTTATAATCCAAGGTACTTGGATTACTATCTTTCATTTGTCTGTCAATTTATTTGTTTGTTTGTTCGTATGTTCACGAACTCCTCCTAGGGTTTTGCAGATAAACCCCCATAACCTTATATATTCTGATACCCTATCACTCCAGGTACTTGGATAACTAATTTTAATTAAAAATATATATTTTGGTTAAGGTTAAGGGTTAAAGTTAGGTGAGGTATGGTTAGGCTAGGAATGATTTACGAACTCGCTGCAACGCGCGGGTAATTTGGCTAATGTATATATTTATATATATATATATATATATATATATATATATATATATATATATATATATATATATATATATATATATATTTATATATATTTATATATATATATATATATATATATATATATAGATGGGTATTAGAAATTTCATTACGGAGTTTTCTCTAAAAAAAAATAATTTTGAAAGCAGGCAAGTCCCAATATTTAGGAAAATATGTACATACATACATATACCAAGGCTTTTTCCCCCTTTCAAGGGAGGTAGCCTAAAAGGGAAAGGCATAAAAACACTCCCACCCATTACATCCCTAAATACACTCCACACCCCTCCCACCCTCCCTCTCATCTGAGCACCTCCTGGATGACGGGTCATCCCTGCACCTTGCCCACCGCCCTGGGTCAGAAGCAGTGTCGCAAGACACAGCACATCCACAGCAAGGCCGCTTCATTTAATCGGCGACCCCCCTCTCCATCCCCCCTTGCATATAAGGAGAGGACGGGGAGAAATCCCTTCGGGCTGCGTCAAAATTTACTCACACATACTACCCCACCCCCCCGCCCATTCCTCCTCATGCAATCACACATCATCCATATACAACCATTCTCCACTCATCTCTGTCTTCCGTCCTCTCCCTTCCTTCCTCAACAGACATTCCCCTCTTCCCCAAAGCCCCGTCTGGGGTATTGGCTGCTTGTTATTGTGGCAAAGTATCATGCAGTCGATACTTTAGGGTCTATATGGGGCGCCCCTACGGACCAGAGCCACACATCATTTTGTCTATGATAGAAGAAAACTCTGTTCATAGAGAAATGATGACACTTTTATACTACGACGTTCCCTCCGTTATGCTGACCCCCAACCCCTTGTTGCTGTCCTGTACCATTTCTCTGAGTATTCTCTTTCTGTGATGGGGGAATTCCCTGTGGTGGGGGAAAAGAATACTGCCACCAAGTATCCCACTTGGATCGTAAGAGGCGAGAAGAAAGGGACGGGGAGTGGGACTAGGCATCCTTCTCCCTGTAGCCCCACGGGGCATATATCCTAAAAACAAAAGGAAAATATGTAGTAAATGATATCTGCATAAATAATTTTAATGCATGGATTCAGCTCTGACTCAGATTGGCTGTCACTTAATTTATCCTGGGGCTTGATTTGGTGAGGAAGTATTCAGCTATATCCCTGTTTAATTTTTTTTTATACTCCAGATTTGATTTACCATTTCTCTCGGGTTTATGTCAGGTTAAATTGCTTTTAGGTTTTATTGAAAACGAAAAAATGAAATCCCTGAACCCTATGAAAGTCGGACAGATTAATCTTTTGATGCAGGGTACGTCCATGAAACCGCTACAAGCAGCAAAGAATTGTAAATCCCACTCAGTCTTAGTTTAATTTTGAGGAAAAGAAGAAGAAAAACGTCTGGTATTGAGCTCAAGAATGAAAAAAGAAATGTGCCAGAAAGAAGAAAACTTCACTCAGGGTTGATAGATAGTAAAAATGGCTCATAGGAAAAAAAATCCTTGCGCATAGATTAAAGCCATGTTGGCTGAAGATAGAATTAATTAGCCTCCCAGAATTGTGATTAACAGGATTTTGGAAGCTGGGTTGCGAGCAGATCGGCCCAGGAAGAAGCCACGACTCACAAAGACCCTGAAGAAATCTCGATTTGAATGGTCTAAAGCAGTATGTTTGATGGACCCCAGATGACTGGAAAAAGACAAATAGCCTTATGTACTCTCTGCATTGAGGTAACACGATATTAGAGTGAATTAAAATTGATCAAAATTAAATTTGCGAAAAAAAATACTAAAATATCCCAATTTCTGTTGAAGCATCACTAGATTTCATAATGTTGATTAAATTCTTTGACTTTCTTCCACCGAGGCAAATACTTCTCTAAGGTCAAAGTGTCTGCTTATCTGTCTGTTCATTTTCAAAATTACAATGTCATTAAACTTGCATTTCACAACTTTTTGGGTAGATTTAAATGAGTGCATAGAGGATTTAGGGAAAAATATCAATGTAATAGTAATGGGAGACCTTAATGCTAGGGTAGGAAATGATCCAATTGATGGAGTGGTTGGGAAATGTGGAGTTCCAGGAAAAAATCCTATTGGAGAGTTGATGGTGGAAATGTGTCTAGAAAGAGAGTTGATGATAGCAAATACAGTGTTTCGGAAGAAAGTCAAGCATAAGTACACATGGGAGAGGGTGGTGGAGGGAAGGGTGGTAGATAGAGCGTTAATGGGTTATGCAGTGGTAAATAGGATTATGCTAGGAAGAGTTAAGGATGTACATGTGCTAAGGGGAGAGGGTGGGGGAATATCAGATCATTTTTTGGTGGAAGGTAAGTTGAGAGTGCAGGATAGATGGAGGAAGAGGAAAGGGACAAAAGGTAGGGAGGTGCTTAGAGTGAACTCTTTAAATGAAAAAGAAAAGGAGAAAGAGTACAAGAAGAAGCTGAAGGAGGAGTGGGAGGGAGTGAAGGATAAAGTAGAGCTAGGTGTGGAGGAGGAATGGGGATGGTTCAAGGAGGGAGTCACAAATTGTGCAAGGATGGTGTGTGGAACAAGAAGGACAGGAGGAAATAGAAGAAAGGGTAGTGATTGGTGGGATGAGGAAACAAAGAAGGTTGTAGAAGAGAAGAAGCGAGCTTTCACGATTTGGTTACAAAATAGGACGAGGGAGTCATATGAGAGGTACAAAGAAAAGAAAAGAGAAGTAAAGCAAAAGGTAAAGGAGGCAAAGAGGAGAGCAGATGTGAAATGGGGTAAGAGTATGACAGAAAATCTTGAAAGTAATAAAAAGATGTTTTGGAAAGAAATTAAGAGAGGAAGAGGAGGCGAATCAAGTAGAGAAGAAAAGGTAAAAGGTGCAGATGGAGAGATGATAATGGAAGAGAGGGCAGTAAGGGGAAGATGGGCAGAATATTTTAGGGAGTTGCTAAATGTGAAGGAGGATAGGGAGGGAAAGAGAGCTGCAGTAGGAAATGCTAAGAAAATGAGAGTGATGAATGAGGACAATGGAGGAGAAATAAGGAAGGATGAAGTGAAGGCAGTTGTTAAGATGATGAAAGTAGGTAAGGCACCTGGTCTGGATGGATGCCATGCAGAATTTCTAAAAAAAAAAAAAAAGGAGGTACAGTGTTGGTGGACTGGCTGGTGAGGTTATTTAATGTTTGCTGGAGAGAGGGTAGAGTGCCGGAGGACTGGAGGAGTGCCTGTATAG
>NW_027467735.1:102500-105000 GCF_046742065.1 Oratosquilla oratoria
CACGTTGGATGCTCAGAAAATAATTCAATCTTCACCGTTTCCAGGGGCGCCGGGACGGAGAAATGATAATTCGTATTTGGACCTATACTTTTATTATGACAGAGACCAACAATTAAAGATTAGAACTGCCCGTGTTGCACTGCGAGCGAAGCGAGCGACCCCGCGCAGCGGGTCTTGCCGAAGGCCAAGCACCCCTGGAGTAAGCCAGGTGCTTGTATATATATAAGTATATATATATATATAAATATATATATATATATATATTGTATATATATACATATATATATATATATATATATATATATATGAATACATAGGGTGAAGAGAGCAATAAAACAGAAAACGGGAAATGAAAAATGGAATTCCCATTTCCCCCCCTTCTTTACCGGTTGGCATTTTTACCTCTCACCCTTGCTGCCGACATTCTCCTTGTTACTGCCCACGGCACTCCACTGGTAACTAGAGTAAAGGGGTTTTGGCCCACCGCGACTGACTGAGACCTCCCGTTCTGGGCGGGTGGGTCTTTCTATTTTTATGCTGGCTATCGGTAGACTCTTTCATTCGTCTGCGTGGCACTTCCTCGGAAGTGAAGGGATTAACCGTGGCCTAGGCAGTGCAGGCAGGCAGGCACGCAGGACGCAGCAGCTTCCGAGTCGTGCTCCGGACTGAGCTCTGACCGACACTCAAACTGACAGTTGGAGGCTGGTGATCGCAGCCCCTGAAGTGAAGAATACTTGCGGAAGCTTCTGTATGGAGGTGAGAGATGGACAGAGAGAGGAAGGAAAGAAGGAAGAGAGGGAGGAAAGAAGGGAGGAAGGGGTATATGAAGCAAAGAAGTGAGGAAGAGAGAGGAAGGCAGAAAGAGAAAGGTGCATATAAACAGGGGCAAGGGAAAGAAAAAGGGGAAGCGGAATGAATGGGAAAGAAGAGACGACACAAGGGGGGAAAGAGGAGAGGAGAGAGAGGCGAGAGGGAGGGACAAAAGCCAAGAGGGTGTGTCGGGGCCTGTGTGGTGTGTGTCGTGAAGGGGGAGGTACGAGAGGAAGAGATTCCTGAAGAGAGCAGCGGACAAGGACAACAGGGACAACTACCGACCAAGTTAGCAGAGCGGGAGGAGTACTAAGGTCAGAAGATGCGTCCGAACAGAACTAACTGAAAGCAAAGAAATACATAAACAAGGACCAGCAAGTGAAGCGGTGCCGTGGAAAGGAACGAGGAGATGTCGAGGTAGAACGTAAGGAGAAGAAGCAACGACGGCAAGATTCATTTCGTTCGCCTTTTGATACAAAGTAAAGTGAATTTCAATCAATACCAATGAGATACCTTTACCATATATCATCACATACAAAGTCCTCTCGTCTGCCACTACGCCTCACACTCCGATAAGCGGCAATGAGACAAATGGTAGTTAGCAATCGCACAGCCATTAATTTCAGCTTTAGCAAGGATCGTCGTGTATTTAGACGCTAGAGCATCCCATCTTCTCAACCATAGCACCCCCAACCCCCAACAATATCACCTTCATTAACTGTCTAGTAAGTAACGTCAGTTAAATTGCCGCTAATGACCCACACGCAATGAGCCTGTCATCATTTCATTCAGTCCCGTCATCAAATAACCATCACTTGCTCAATTATTACTTATTCCCAAAGCTTCCATTCAATTGAAAATTGTCTCCATTATTTCAAAACAATGGCAACTACTAACATAGGCAGTCTGCCTGTGCCAGAGTTCGCTGTGTAAGAAAAGAAATGACGCCGCCAGCCGAGGAGCAGTGAATGCATAATGACAACCCTGCTTGTCCTCACTCACCAGTTATCCGAGGGCCATCATATGTCCTCCTCTGACCTCCCTCCCGGCCACAATAAGGTCAGCCGGGAGTCGGGGGTCATTAATTCACCCACTCAATTACAAAAAAAAAAAAAAAAAAAAAAAAAATCATCCTTGGGCGCCTCGCAGTCGAACCTCTTCGCCTCCAAACAATCCCCCCCCCCACGTCTAGCCTTGTTGGAGACACTGAACCCTACAAGTTTCTTCCATGCATTCACCGAATTCATTCGTAACTGGAAAAAAATGAAATAGAATTTCACCAAAACATAGACATATATTCTGTAAGTGCCTAAGTTAAACCATGCATGTGTGTGTGTTTGTGTTTGTGTGTGTATGTGTGTGTGTGTGTGTGTGTGTGTGTGTGTGTGTGTGTGTGTGTGTGTGTGTGTGTGTGTGTGTGTGTGTGTGTGTGTGTCTGTGTGTGTATGAGTGTGTGTGTGTGTGTGTGTGTGTGTGTGTGTGTGTGTGTGTGTGTGTGTGTGTGTGTGTGTGTGTGTGTGTGTGTGTGTGTGTGTGTGTGTGTGTGTGTGTGTGTGTGTGTGTGCTCTAGACATTATGCTCTCTCTCTCTCTCTCTCTCTCTCTTTCTCTCTCACTCTCTCACGCTACCGCCAGACGACTCCATTCAGTTTCCCCGTGGCGCTTGGATGTCCGAATGTTAGTGGCAGCAG
>NW_027467735.1:112500-120000 GCF_046742065.1 Oratosquilla oratoria
ACGCTACTATCTTTTTATTTTCATACAGACATTCTTCCCCTCCCACAAAACCCGATCACGCGAAAGCGGGTGGTCTTTCCTGGAGATTCAGATTCAGATTCAGATTCGCCCTGGAGGATGAAACAAGAGAGTTCTGAAACGTCGGCCAATATAAGAGATCTCCTAAGCAGACTTACAGAAAATGATAAGTCAAATATTCGTCGTATAGAGACTATACGCAAGAAGATAATCAAAAATGAATCTTCAATAGCTTTTAACCTCGTCTGCCTGCAAGAAAATATCCTACCTGGCTACACAAAAATATGTATATATATATACATATACATATATATATATATATATATATATATATATATATGTGTGTGTGTGTGTGTGTGTGTGTGTGTGTGTGTGTGTGTGTGTGTGTGTGTGTGTGTGTGTGTGTGTGTGTGTGTGTGTGTGTGTGTGTGTGTGTGTGTGTTTGTGTATGTATATATATATATAGATATATATACATATATATATCAATGATTACTATTACACAGGACGTGCGCACCCAGATCCCTGGGTCCACTAGCGGAGACCATTGCTTTCTTTGTAACCTAACATTCTATATTGGACACATATATCAAAACTAGAAACCTAACATTATATATAGGACAAATATATCAACTATTGACTTATTCAATGCAGTATAAGTTAATATAGACTTTTATAGTGAAGTAAGAAACTATTTTAAGGCACTGTTATGCTTTGAAATGCCAATTTTCGCCGGACTTGACAGATATTATTGTATGGGGTTAGTGGACACCAGGGTTGGCGATTTTTGTTTTATGTTTTTAAAACATATAAAAAATCGATTTAAATAGATTTTTTTTTATAGATTTTAAATATTGTGGGATTGCTATCTAATATACGATCTGATTGCTAAAGGACATTTTTAGCATATCAATATAAGGAGCAGTGTTATATAGACTTGGCACAAGTATACAAGGAACGGTATAAGCCTACATGTATATATCACTGTTCTAGGTAAGCAGCTTCTCATTCAGTCAGTTGCTGCTTTGGAATCAACCAGGAAGGATGTCTTTTGGACCTGGCAGAGTGGTTCCTTCAGGCAGAAAAAATCATCCTCTCTGGAATTATTTTGAAAAACTACCAACAACTTCTGGCAAAGGGTACCGAGCTAAATGCAAAGACTGCAACCAGGAACTACAGGGCACTGTGTCAAGATTAAAATCTCACAGAGATAAATGCCAAGGTCAGCCACAGCATACAGAAGAAGAAATTGATGACCCAGGTAAATAATTTTACTTATGTTGTGTGCATTTCTCCCTTTTCATACGCAACTATATAAATTTGGTGAACAATGGAGAGCATGTGCAATAAAAATGTGAAAGCCTAAAGAGATTATACTTCAACTTCATTACTTCTAAACTTAGGTAATGACTATATCACTATAATATACTGTATCCACTCAACTTTGGGGCCTAGATGATTGTTATTCACTTCATTCAACATTGTGTAATATATTTCATAGGTTCCATTGGAATTCAGCGCAAATGGGATTCAGCCTAAAGGGATTTAGCCTAACCTAACCCAACTAACCCATTATTTTTAGTGAATTTAAAAGTGGACTGAATTCTGTGTGGGCTGAATTCCAAGCCCACCTATTTCATATCCTGTTAATTATTTCCAAATAATTTAGTGGCTTGTGTGAATATGATCATTATCTGAAAAAATAACTACTGTACTCAAAAGTAGCCTAAATCACACTGTATTCATTCATTTATTTATTCATTTGTAAATTATGGAATATGCTAAAATTTTCTGCTTCCATTTCAGGATCTGTATCAACAGCTTCAATCCCTTCATCATCGGCTCCACTTGAATTATCTGCAAACCTGATTCCACCATTAAAAAGGTCACTATCAGACTCCTCCACAGGCTCCATTTCTGCTAAATCATTTTTATCTAAAAGAAAGTCATCAACATCTCGGGACAGATTTATCATAAGAACTTCAGTCTCTCAAAAAGAAAATCTCGACAAAGAAGTTGCAAGAATTGTATTTGCCACAAATTCACCATTTCGTCTTGTTCAGCATCCTCAGTTTCTCAAGATGGTTCAGAACCTGAGGCCAGGTTATATTCCTCCATCCAGAAAAGATATTGCTGATAAGTACTTTGATCTTGTGTATGAAAAGGAATATAAAAAGTGTGCAGATGACCTGAATAATGAAACTGTATGTCTCTCAATTGATGGGTGGTCTAACATCCAGAACGAGCCCATAATATGTGTCACTCTAACAACATCCATTGGTCAGATTTATTTAGTTGACAAAATAGACACATTAAGAAAACCTCACACTGCTGAATATCTTCTATCACTTGTACAAAATTCGATCAAGAAGGCTGAACAAAATTTTGGTTGTCACATTGGAAGTGTTGTGACAGACAATGCAGCAAATGTCACCAAGATGAGGAACCTCTTGGAGGAATCGAGTGAACCTGAGCATACCGTCCTCACATACGGCTTATCCCGTTCCTTGTGTACTTGTGGCAAGTCTATATAACACTGCTCCTTATATTGATATGCTAAAAATGTCCTTTAGCAATCATATCGTATATCAGATAGCAATCCCACAATACTTAAAATCTGTAAAAAAAAAATATATATATATATTTAAATCAAATAAATCTGATTTAAAAAAAAATAGATTTTTATATGCTTTAAAAAGATTAAAAAAAAATCGCTAACCCTGGTGTCCACTAACCTCATATGATAATACCTGTTAAGTCCGGCTACAATTGGCATTTCAAAGCATAACAGTGCCTTTAAAATAGTTTCTTATTTCACTATACTGCATTGAATAAGTCAATAGTTAATATATTTGTCGTATATACAATGTTAGGTTTCTAATTTTGATGTATTTGTCCTATACAAAATATTAGGTTACGAAGAAAGCAATGGCCTCCGCTAGCGGACCCAGGGATCTGGGTGCGCATGTCCTGTGTAATAGTAGTCCTTGATGTATAAATACATATATATATATATATATATATGTATGTATGTATGCATGTATATATATAATATACATATATGTATGTATATATATATATATATATATATATATATATATATATATATATATATATATATATTGACATCCACAATGTACTTTAATTCTAAGCCATCAAAGGCCAACATGCTTGAAATTGAAATGTGGTACTACCCAGGACTCGAACCGGGTAATCTCATGACAAGTGTGACATTGACTTTCCAACTAGGCCATCTCTCTTGATGGCCTAGTTGGAAAGTCAATGTCGCACTTGTCATGAGGTTACCCGTTTCGAGTCCTGGGTAGTACCACATTTCAATTTCAAGCATGCTGGCCTTTGATGGCTTAGAATTAAATTGCATTGTGGTTGTTAAAATGTATCTCTAATCACTGGGACCCATTCAGTGTTGTAGAAATATATATATATATATATATATATATATATATATATATATATATATATATATATATATATATATATATATATATATATATATATATATGTACATCTATCTATCTATCTATCCATCTATCTATCTATCTATCTATCTATCTATCCATCTATATATATATATATATGACATCTTTCGTTAAGTCCGGTTAGTTCATTAGCTTTGACCTCTTTTTTCAGATAGATTTTATCTATTTACTTATCTATATCTTCGATGGCCTCGTTTCCTCCACGGGAGAAATGGCGTCCCAGTGTTGTGTAATTTGATCGTTTCTGTACCCATACGAGCTTGCCCTTCCCCTCCCCCCCACCTCCTCGTTGTTCAGGTGCACCATCCATCCATCCATCCATCCAGATGTCTTGACTTGTGTCCAGAGACGATCTTGAACTCTGTCCTTCTGTGGTGAGGATGGATAATTTTGCCGAAGAGTTTCTGGTCAAAATCTGTCTTCCATTAACACTACGAGTGTCGATCGATGTCCTACACGGTCATATGACGTCAGGTGGTCACGTGATCCAAAAGTGACGTCATGGGGTCACGTTATCCAAATGTGACATCATGGGATCACAGGATCCAAATGTGAGGTCATGGATACACGTGACCTACGTGTGACGTCATGGGGTCACGTGATCGAAATGTGACGTCATGGAAACACGTGACCTAAGTGTGACGTCATGGTGAACCGGAAGGCCCTCTGACCGAATCGCTGGCGAGAGAGAGGAAGAAACCTGACGAAGGTTTTGGTCGAACTGACGATGTAGAGAAGGTCTCGCCTGAATAGAATCGTCTGTCGCCAGTCAGAGGAGGACGTGCAGAGCATGTGTCGGAAGAGCCCTGGCGCCAGGGTTCGAGTCCCGCGTGGCATAAGAGTGGTGTCGGCACGAAGCAGATGTCGTGGTGGCAGACGATAAAGTGGTCATACACATTTAGTGTGGTAGGACGAGAAATGGCGCGCGGGGGGGACGAAAGAAGCTGCGACGAAACACCAGCCGCTCTCGTCACCAGCCACTCTCATCACCAGCCTCTCTCGTCACCAGCCCCTATCGTCACCAGCCGCTCTTGTCACCAGCCACTCTCGTCACCAGCCCCTCTCGTAACCAGCCACTCTCGTCACCAGCCCCTCTCGTCACCAGCCCCTCTCGTCACCAGCCGCTCTCGTCACCAGCCACTCTCGTCACCAGCCGCTCTCGTCACCAGCCACTCTCGTCACCAGCCACTCTCGTCACCAGCCGCTCTCGTCACCAGCCACTCTCGTCACCAGCCACTCTCGTCACCAGCCACTCTCGTCACCAGCCGCTCTCGTCACCAGCCCCTCTCGTCACCAGCCACTCTCGTCACCAGCCACTCTCGTCACCAGCCGCTCTCGTCACCAGCCGCTCTCGTCACCAGCCACTCTCGTCACCAGCCGCTCTCGTCACCAGCCCCTCTCGTCACCAGCCCCTCTCGTCACCAGCCACTCTCGTCACCAGCCACTCTCGTCACCAGCCGCTCTCGTCACCAGCCACTCTCGTCACCAGCCACTCTCGTCACCAGCCGCTCTCGTCACCAGCCACTCTCGTCACCAGCCACTCTCGTCACCAGCCGCTCTCGTCACCAGCCACTCTCCTTCTATTTTCTTTTCAATTGTGAGTCTTGATTTCTTAGGAGCACTTTCCTGTGAGGTGGAGGCACGCTTAGGTGCCATAGTAGAGTAAACTTGTACACAGACACTTCCCCTCACAGTGTCCATGATTTTCCTTGTTGAAATAAATAGATACAAGGTAAAGAATGTCGCTATGATCTTTCATCCGAGCGTGTTGCTTGGTAAGGTGAATCGCCTTCGCTGTGCGTCCTCTCAAAGCGAAACAGAAACCAAAGAGGTGTTCCTCACTCGCGCAGTGGTTGTTGTCTGTTAGTGAATGTTGTCTCGTTGTTCACCTGTAAAAGCCTGTCCCAGATAACAGCAGCTTTCTTATGTGAAAATGTGTTCTCTGTGGGGAAATCAACCTCACGGTGTCAATCCTGTCCTTTTTTGATGTTCGGGTAGTGCGTGTTTGACACGAATTCGAGTGCTTTCTTATAGACTGCTTGCAGCGTCTGCCCGGGTGTTTTGCTATTGAGTGCGGGGGTATTTTAGGGTACGCCAGTGTACTCCGAACCAGTCCGAGATACTTTTTTTTTTTTTTTTTTTTGTATTGTATAGAACAATCTTTGAATCTCTACAGCTTTTGCAGACCGAGAGGTGCCTTGCTGCGCATGCGTGCTGCCCTGCCAAATGTTAGGTTGGTCGTCCATCCAGACTTCTTCACTCGACCCGGTGTAGCCCTGGACAGCCTCATCATTGGCTTTCTTCTGCGTCCCTGTACGGCACTGATTTCGACTGTGTTCCCTCAAATGGATAAGGATGAGGAACATCTAGATACCCGCTTTGACGAGACCGGCTGTTATGGAAGAGGAAGAATTCTGTAGGAAAATACCGTAGTAGTATGGTTGTTGCGTATAAAAGAGACTGTTGCCAGTGAGCGCGTTTTGAAGATTATTTCTTTGTGTGTCGCTGCCCAGAAGGCAAAGAGAGGACAGAAAGTGACCCGAAATATATACATTGGCGGGAAAAGACAGTGTGCGAGGTCTATGACCGGCGTTCCAAGAATGAAAAAGAGCGAAAAATGCGGAGGCAAGAAACAGAGCCGGGGTCGAGAGCTGCCGGGTAGGATAGATCAAACATTTTTGAGGAAAGAGTGGCAAAAGAGTGTTAAAAGCAAACTAGGATGAAGTGGGTGGAGTGGACTTGAGAGGAAGACCAAGAACGAAGTGGATGGACAAGGCGAATGAGTCCTTGGATGGATGAAGAATGTCTGTCGAGCAGGGGAGTGAAAGTGGAAGAGACGGGAGTGAGCAGAGAGAGATTGTGAATGGATAAACGGATGACGAAGTCCGAAAGAATCTCATGACTTCGTCAGTAATTTTGAGAAGAGAAAGGGAGCCGTGATGGGATGAACTGGCAGGGGTAAATTAACTGTCGCGTCCTGCTGTGCCTCGCTGCATTGCCCTCGACCAGAGTTTTCGGAGGGACACCGCGATAATCATTTACCCACAACGTTCTGAGATGGAAGGAACGTTAATTTTTTTTTTTTTTTTTTTTTTTTTTAATGCGTATTGAGTGGATGTGAGCTTAATCACGGCCACCTCTTCTCCTGATAAGGTGGAAAGGGCAAGTCAAGGAAGTCTTCTTGGTTTTTCCTTTGTTTACGGGTGGAAAATATGTAAAAAAATAAATGAGTGTATTGACAGAAAATAACAAGTTCTACAAATGATATGAAACAGCAAAACAAAAGAGTCATGGCACGAGATAAGTAGGGGGAAAAACACGAAAAATTAAAACAAAAGTACCAAATATGAATAAACGAAAATCACAAAAGCGGAAGAAAATTTTAAAAGACTATAACTGAAAAATATGAAAATTGGCCTAGGTTGTTTTACACACACACACACACACACACACACACACACACACACACACACACACACACACACACACACACACACACACACACACACACACACACACACACACATACACACACACACACATACACACACAAACATACACACATACACATACACACACACACACACACACACACACACACACACACATACACACACACACACATACACACACAAACATACACACAAACACACACAAACATACACACACATATGAATGCGTACATGAGAAAATTTAGGATAATTATCTTGAGTTTTATTATCCTTTTTATTCATATTTTTAAAAAAAGTTATTTATAAGTGATCAAGTAAATAACTGAACATAGATCAAATTAGTCAAATCAAGCAGTCTTTCAGTGTATCCAACAGACCGGGCGGACCGATTATGAAGGGGGATTCCACTCCTCCTCCTCACCCGACCCCTCCAATTGGCTCTAAGAACAATAGTTTGTTCTACGACATATAAAAAGGTAAAGGAAAAGTGACAAAATATTCTTATAATATCAACAGTAGTAACTAGTTTT
>NW_027467735.1:125000-132500 GCF_046742065.1 Oratosquilla oratoria
ATATTCAAATGAAGGAATGTGTAATATCTTAAACAATTATTTTAGTTCGGTATTCGTAAACGAAACACCTCAAAGTGAACTCCAAACTGAAACCTGTGAAAAGTCTAGGGTAAACAAACTCATTTCAGTAAATATAACAAAAGAAAAAATTAAAAGGTGTACAGATAAACTCAAAGTTAATAAAACACCAGGGCCTGACGGTTGGCATCCAAGAATCTTAAAGGAAATGAAAAATGAGATTGTTGTTCCATTAGAAATTATTTTCAAGAAATCCATCATATCCGGAGATGTCCCAACAGAATGGAAGCTAGCTAACGTTACTCCCATATTCAAAAAAGGTGACAAAAAGAAGCCAAATAACTATAGGCCTATAAGTTTGACTTCAATCGTAGGAAAAATAATGGAAACTATCATCAGAGATGCTATCGAACATTATTTAGAAAGTAACTTTTTGATAAATGATAGCCAGCATGGTTTCAGACGGAAACGTTCTTGCGTGACTAACTTACTCGAATTCTACAACACAGTTATCTCGAATTATGACAAAAGAAACAATATAGATTTAATATATCTAGACTTTGCAAAAGCTTGTGATACCGTCCCACACGAAAGACTACTTACTAAATTAGCTTTACACGGAATAAGTGGTAGCCTATTAAGTTGGACTAGTAATTGGTTGAATGGTTGAAAACAGAGAGTTGTTTTAAATAAAAAACTTCTAGATGGAAAAATGTTACAAGCAAGTGGAGTTCCCCAGGGTTCCGTTCTTGGGCCACTTCTATTCATAGTATATATAAATGATATAGACCATGGACTAACATCTACTGTTTCCAAATTTGCTGATGATACAAAACTGTGCGTAATGGCAAATGATCACTTAAGCCAATTAGATATTCAAGAAGATTTAGATAAACTACAGCATTGGTCTGAAAAGTGGCTAATGAAATTTAACACAAGTAAATGCAAGGTAATGCACATAGGTAAAAATAACAGTAAGTACGATTACAAAAGTGGATAGTGAAAAAGATCTCGGCATAACTATCAGTAACGACCTCAAATCATCCAAGCAGCCTCTGAGAAAGCAAATAAGATTCTAGGACCGACTGCGCGATCTTTTGATTTCAAAAGTCCATCACTCATTAACAAGCTATATAAATCGTTAGTTCGTTCACATTTGGAATATGCTGTTTCCGTATGGTCACCGAATCTCATTAAAGACATTGACAAACTGGAAAAAGTACAACGGCGAGCCACAAAACTGATTCCAAATATCAAAAATAAATCATACGAAAATCGACTAAAACATATGAATCTGTTTTCCCTAAAAAAGCGTAGACTCAGAGGTGACTTGATACAGGTCTTTAAAATTCTAAAGGGAATTGACAACATCAAAAGTGACAAAACTTTCACATTGAATGAGAATCAGACAAGAAACAATGGTCTCAAACTGTCCGGAAATAGATTCAATTTGGAAGTAGGTAGAAACAACTTTTCCAACCGTGTAGTTAACAAATGGAATAAACTTCCTGCACAGGTAGTGCAATGTAGTTCAGTTCGGAGCTTTAAGAATCATTTAGATAAACACCTAAGCAAGATGCTGTAATGATTATAATTTATTTTATATTATTTGTTTTTATTTTGTTATCATTTGTCTGTTTGATTTTCATTTATTATTAGTTATATGTCAATTTATTATTATTTACTACTTACCTGTTTGTTCATTATTTAACTATACCCATGCATCTATTTATGTATTTTATTTGTTATTTACTTTATTATAGTTTTTATTTATTATTTTATTATTATTAAGATTTTTTCGCATCCGACCTAGATATGGACCAAAAGGTCTCCTGTCGGCATGCTCAACCTTTGTAATCCTTTGTAATATATATATATATATATATATATATATATATATATATATATATATATATATATAAAGTATATATATATATATATATATATATATATAGTATATATATATATATATATATATATATATATATATATATATATATATATATATATATATATATATATATATACAGTCTCCTCTTAACATCCATTCCCAGATTCCTATTCCTCATTACACTTTTTAAACCACCAAGGCATTTGCTCGCTTCTCTCAATCTACATTCTACATCCACCTTCACTCCACCCTTTCCTGCCACATTTGCACCCAAATATCTAAAACTATCCACTTCCTCCAGTTGCTCTCCCTTAATGCTCACTTCCAGATTACTGCCACTTTCACCCATTGTACATCTTATCACCTTACTTTTACCCACATTTATCTTCAGCTTTCTTCTATCACACACTCTCCCAAACTCTGTCACCAGCTTCCTCAATCCCTCCTCCGATCCTGCCACAAGCGCAGTGTCGTCCGCAAACAACAGCTGGCTCACCTCCCACTTTTCTCCATTTTTCTTAACCACCTCCAATCCCTGACCCAATACCCTTGCATTCACCTCTCGCACCACCCCATCCATGTATAAGTTGAACAGCCAGGGTGACATAACGCATCCCTGACGAAGTCCCACCTTTACCTCAAACCACTCACTCTCTCCATTTCTAATCCTGACACAAGCTCTACTACTCTCATAAAAACTCTTGACAGCTCCCAGAAGCTTTCCTCCTATCCCGTATATCCGCATAACCTCCCACAGTGCCTTTCTGTCTACCCTGTCGTAAGGCTTTTCCAGATCCATAAAGGCCCAGAAAACATCCTTCCCCTTACCTATAGCTTTCTCACATATCTGTCTTACCACAAAAATCTGATCTACACAAGCTCTACCTGTCCTAAACCCACACTGTTCCTCACCAATTACTCCCTCTGTTCCTCTCCTAATCCTCTCAATCAAGATCCTCCCATAAGCCTTCCCAACTACACTTAACAAGCTAATCCCTCTGAAACTACTACATTCACACTTGTCCCCCTTTCCCTTGTAAAGTGGAACTATACACGCACTCCTCCAGTCCTCTGGCACTCTACTCTCTCTCCAGCAAACATTAAATAACCTCACCAACCAATCCACCATCACAATACCTCCTTTTTTAAGACATTCTGCATGGCATCCATCCAGACCAGGTGCCTTACCTGCTTTCATCATCTTAACTGCTGTCTTCAATTCATCCTTCCTTATTTCTCCTCCATTTTCCTCACTCATCACTCTCATTTTCTTAGCATTTCCCACTGCAGCTATCTTTCCCTCCCTATCCTCCTTCACATTAAGCAACTCCCTAAAATATTCTGCCCATCTTCCCCTTACTGCCTTCTCCTCCATTATCATCTCTCCATCTGCACCTTTTACCTTTTCTTCTCTACTTGATTCGCCTCCTCTTCCTCTCTTAATTTCTTTCCAAAACATCTTTTTATTACTTTCAAAATTTTCTGTCATACTCTTACCCCATTTTACATCTGCTCTCCTCTTTGCCTCCTTTACCTTTTCTTTACTTCTCTTTTCTTTTCCCTGTACGTCTCATATGACTCCCTCGTCCTACTTTGTAACCAATCTGTGAAAGCTCGCTTCTTCTCTTTTACAACCTTCTTCATTTCCTCCTCCCACCATTCACTACCCTTCCTTGTATTTCCTCCTGACCTTCTTGTTCCACACACCATCCTTGCACACTTAATGACTCCCTCCTTGAACCATCCCCATTCCTCCTCCACACCTACCTCCACTCTATCCTTCACTCCCTCCCACTCCTCCTTCAGCTTCCTCTTGTACTCCTCCTTTTCCTCTTCGTTTAGAGAGTTCACTCTAAGCACCTCCCTACCTTTTGTCCCTTTCCTCTTCCTCCATCTGTCCTCCACTCTCAACTTACCTTCCACCAGAAAATGATCTGATATTCCCCCACCCTCTCCCCTTAGCACATGTACATCCCTAACTCTTCCTATCATAATCCTATTTACCACTACATAGTCCATTAAAGCTCTATCTACCACCTTTCCCTCCACCACCCTCTCCCATGTGTACTTATGCTTGACTTTCTTCCGAAACACTGTATTTGCTATCATCAACTCTCTTTCTAGACACATTTCCACCATCAACTCTTCACTACAACAGCACTGTATGGAGCAGAAACATGGAACATGAGAGAGGAAGAGAGAAGGAACTTGAATGTGTTTGAGATGAAGTGTCTGAGAAGTATGATGGGGGTTACTAGGCTAGATAGAGTGAGAAATGAGGAAGTGAGGAGGAGAACAGGGGTGGAAAGGGAGCTGGGAGATAGGGTGGATGAAAGAGTATTAGGATGGTTTGGGCACATGGAAAGAATGAGTGAAGAAAGACTAGTAAAGGAGGTATGGAAGGCAGATGTGGAGGGAGTGAACATGAGGGGACGTCTTAGGATGATATATATATGTATAATCATATATATAATATATATAAGATATATATATATACAATCATATATATATAGTATATATAAAATATATAATATATATATACATATATATATGTGTATATATATATATATATATATATATATACATATATATATACAGTACTAGGAAAATTATTGTTTTTGTGATAACTCGACCATTTCAAATTTGAAAGGAAGTAAGATTCACGAACAGCTCCAAATACTGCTTTATTTTGTTGAATCTACAAATGCTCATTCCCGAGTACTTAGTTTGAGCACCTTTTGTTGAGAGAGGATTTCGGACACGTCTAGGCAAACAAGAAATGTAAGAGTGATATAACTACTTGATTTTAGCTGAATGGAACCAAGCATGTATTAGTTGCTATGCGAGTTGAATTTTGTCTGTTAATGACACTTGCTATATTTCGTCTTTAAATTCGTCCAACAACCTTTCAATTCGACTAATATCCGCTAAATTTCCAGCCCATGGTACCATCTGAATACTATTCCGGTTGTATCATATCTTCACTTTCTTCGCATATATATATATATATATATATATATATATATATATATATATATATATATATATATATTTATATACATCCACACACACATCCACACAAACACACACACACACACATACACACGCACACACACGCACTCGCGCATATATATATATATATATATATGATGATTATTCATCGTGACAAATTTGAGGAAAGAGAGGAAACGGAAACTCGAGAAGAGCTTTTGAGTTTTATTACCGACGTTTCGACACTTTCGTCTTTTTCAAGGTATTACATCAAGTGGATAGACACACAGCTATATATATTCCGCGCGAATTATTGACTCCTCCCTCTTTTTCTTCTCTTCCAATCGTTGATGGCTAGTGTTGCGGCTGGGCGAGACCATGTAATGAATCCTCCTCTGTTGTTATTCGAATTATTTTTACTAATTTCTGCAGCTTCTATAACTTTTCTCGTTTTCTTTTCGAGACCTTGGTGTAATACTTCTGTATTTATCCAATTTGGCAAGTGTCCTGTTTTGTCTATGTGTGTCACAAGTGAGTTGCTGGTTCTGTGTGCTCTAATGTCGCTTTTGTGTTGTTGTGTCCGCTTTGTGATTCCTTGTCCAGTCTCTCCGTAGTATGACGTTTCACATCCGTTACATGGGATTTTGTATACCATGCTATTTTCATTTCTAAATTTTGTTGTTTTATATGTTATTATCTTTCCTATCTTTTGTCCAGTGTTTGTAATTATTTTAATGTTATTTTGTTCTAAATATTTTCTTATTTTTGTGACTTCTGTGAAATTCGGTATTACTAATATTTCGTTCTTTTCTTTTTCTTTGTGATATTTTGTCCTGTTCATTATTTCCTGCGCTTTCGTTTTTGATTTTGTAATTATTCTCATTGGGTATTTTAATTTTTTAAATATTGTAATTATGTGTGTTATTTCATCTTCTATATATTCTGTGCTGCATATTCTGTATGCGCGTAAGAAAAATCCAATTATTATACCTGATTTGATTTTTTCACTGTGACCTGATAGATAGTGGACATAATCTTCTTTGTTGGTATGTTTTCTATGTACTTTATATCTTGGGCCTGAGTCTGTTCTAATAATTGTAGTGTCTAAAAATGATAAGTGTCCTTCTTGTTCTTCTTCTAGTGTGAATTCAATCTTCTCGTGTACTTTATTTAATAATCTGACTTTGTTTAGTATATTTGTGGTTTTGGGTGTTATGATTAATATGTCATCTACATATCTTATCCATGTGGTGTGTCTGCCTATTATTCTTAGCATTTTGTCTGCTTCTAATGTCTCTAAGAAAAGATTAGCAGCTATAGCACTAAAAGGTGAACCCATAGGGAGGCCGTAATGTTGTCTGTATTCTGTTTGTTCAAATGTAAATGGGTCGAAGTTAATGCATAGTGAAACTAGTTGTAAATAATCTGTTTTCGGAATGGGTAGATTGTTGTCATCTATCTTTTCTGTTACTCTTTTTATAGCCTCTAGTGCTCCATTTCTTGGTATATTTGTGAAAAGCGAGATTATATCAAGGCTGTATAGTTTCTTGTCTTTGAATTGTACATCTTTTAATCTATTTATCATATCTCCTGAATTCTTTATATGGGTTCCGCTTATTTTTCCTAACATCTGTGAGAGTGGTTTGGCTAGTTGTTTTGCTATTCTGTGTGGTGCGCTACCAATTCCTGATGTTATGGGCCTTAGTGGGATTCCTGGTTTATGTACTTTGGGGATTCCGCGTATCTGAGGGGGGCGTGGGGCTTCTTCTACTAAATGCAGCAACTTCTTACCTCTTTCATTTTTCTTTAGTATTTTCCTAGCTTTCTTATTAAATGTGTCTGCACTTTGTTGAGCGTACCCTATGTGTTTCTTTTTGTATATTGTGGTGTCTTCCAAAAGAGTATTCATTTTGTTTATGTAGTCTGTCCTGTCCATAATTATTATACCTCCCCCTTTATCTGCTTGTGTTATAATTATTTCCTGGTCATTTTTAAGATCTTGTAATGCTTTTTTGTAACGTCTCGGAATCTGGCTTGTTTTATTGTCTGATAAAGCTTTACAGCAAAGTAAGATTCCTTGTTTAAAACCTTTATCCACATCGGTGTCGTTCCATTTATAATTACGTGATACTAGCTCTGCGTAACTGTCTTGGTCGTTTCCCGTATCGAATTTTAATCCAAGGGACAAAACTTCTCTTTCTGTATTCGTTAAGGTTTTCTTTGAAAGGTTTGTTATGAGATCTTGTCTACCCATGTCTTTCCAGTTGCTATTTTCGCACAAGATATCTAATTTTTGTTTGAGTTTCTCTTTTTGTTTATTGTTTATAGTTTTCAAGCTAGTGATCATATGATGTGGTAAATGAACCTTATTGGATTTACCTTTCAATTCATAAATTGCATTTGTAAGTTTTTCACAGCTTTCTTCTAAATACTTCTTAGCACTATCACTGAATGGTGTATGGTTGTCACTTAGTTGCACCGGTGTTGATTTGGGGAGAACTTTTTCTTCAATACACTCACGCAAAAAATGTCTACGATTTATATGACTGTCTATCTTCCTCCTGATGTTAAACTCATGCTCTTTTGCACTCGGTTTGCCA
>NW_027467735.1:140000-142500 GCF_046742065.1 Oratosquilla oratoria
TCTCCATCAAGGTTTGTACAAATTAGATAGTTATTTTTCTCATGAAATTTCAAAATTATTTAAATTATAATATAAATCATGAGCAGTTGTCCCATACTTGTTGGTTAACAGGACGGTTCAAACGTCCGTCACGTGTACTTCTTCCACTACCTCTCCGAATGCCCTCTTCACTATGTCATATATTCTCTACCTTGTTTCGTCATTTTATAATTCCTTCTTTGTATCTGCACTGAAGATGTATTTATACGGAAGTGCTCTGCTTCGTTAGTTTACTTTTCCTAGTGGTTATTTACGCATACATATATATATATATATATATATAAATTTATATATATATATGTATATATATTAATGTATATATACATATTAATGTGTATACACACACACACACACACACGACTCGGTGGCGCAGTTGGTAGAACGATGAACTACTAGCATGGTGGTGCGCGTAGTGCTTGGTTCGAATCCTGCCCAGGGCCGAAATTAATTTCGGTACAGCTGCGCTTCGGGTCGTTACTCTGACTCTCGTGGGCGGGGAGTTGGGGGTGTGTGTGTGTGAAAGGTCATAGCATTACCCATAGATCGGACCTACGAGCTCTGAGCTCTCTTCCAGGAGGGAAATAGCTGTCGATCACGAGTCGAACACGTGATCCAAAAGACCAAGACCAAGTGAATACACACACACATATATATATATATACACGCAGTTATAACGTGGTTAGTCATGTGGTACTTAGCGAGTCTATCTGGGAAGACCATTTCTTTGAACCTCCGCATGACCCTGCGCCATCCACCGCTCTGAAGACTGGGGACTATTTTTTTTTTTTTTTTTTTATAGAGGGACCAGGACTTCGCGACGCCGAGCGGGGAAGACCCCAAGGAAGGAACCAAGAAAGTTCCAGAAGGTCCTCGAATGGTCCCGAACCCCGAAGAGCTTCAACAAGAAGTTAAGGAGCTCTTGAGAGGTCATCTGGAAGAGATGAGGGCAAAGAAGGGGTCAGGGAGACCGAAGTCCGACCAAGTCATTCCTGGAGGCCCTCATGGAAACGGAGGAGGGCAGTCGAAGATTTTATTCAGCTGAGGGGAGCCCCGAGGATGACTTGATTAACCATATGCAATCTCGAATGTTTCGAGGTAAGATATGAATTAATCCATTCATTCTTTGGGGCTCCTACTCAGAGGAATAAAATCATTTGCCGCTCTCCAAAGTAACGTTTTGGCCTCGGCGAATCGATGCTCCTGTGTCAGGACCTACATTGTATTATTGCAAGACGTCTCCACGATGACACCTATAAACTCACTGTAGGGAAAAAAAAAATCTCGAATAGCCTTTGAAGGACCCGACTCATCTCCCCGCCAAAGTTATTTTCTAAAAGAAAAAGAAAAAGAAAAAAAAGAAAAAGAAAAAACGGAAATACTCGGGAAATACTCAGAGGAATAAAATAATTTGCCGCTCTCCAAAGTAACGTTTTGACCTCGGCGAATCGATGCTCCTGTGTCAGGACCTACATTGTATTATTGCAAGACGTCTCGACGATGACACCTATAAACTCACTGTAGGATAAAAAAAAAAAAATCTCGAATAGCCTTTGAAGGACCCGACTCATCTCCCCGCCAAAGTTATTTTCTATAAAAAAGAAAAAAAAACGGAAATACTCGGGGCTATAGACTATTGAGGAAGAAGAAGAAAAGAAGAACCTTGAATAGCCTTTGAAGGACCCGACTCATCTCCTCGCCAAAGTTATTTTCTTAAAAAAAGATAATAAATAAAAAAAAAAAAAAACAATAAATAAATAAATAAAACAAAATAGTAAAATTATTGAAAAAAAGGCGCTCCACCAGATTCTGACTCGGGGAGACTGAGCTGCATTCAGAAAGCCTTTGCAACATTCCGAAATGCTTTGGCATACGACAATTGAAAACGGACTCCAATGTACTCTGATAACCTCTAATGAATTCTGACAGACTCTGAGAGACTGACAGGCAAAGAATGACAAGAGGGTGTCTTGAAGAGTCCGATAGAAAGCTCGGAGTTAAAGAATCAGCAGACAAAGTCGGAATACTCCTCCGACTTCTTCAAGTTAATACAAAAACTACGTCAGACTCCGTAAATAGCCATAGTAGAGATGAACCACAGATTTTGACAGAAACGGAATACGAGAGGTGACTTTGAGACACAAACACAAAAAAAAAAAATTAGGGAACTAGACAGAAGATTAAGACGCGGTAGTATAACGTCTCATGAAACTTGAAAGAATAAAACTCACTATGCCACTCTCACGAAGTGGGAAGTGAGAAACCCCTAGTAGAGCAAGCCCTGTCAGTTGCGACAAGCCACAGTGAGTTTAGGTCGATGTTGGGTCACCTCCACGCCTGGTCATTGGTGTTAGGAACTAACGCAGGAAGTCCACAGCGGGTCTCGGAAATCGAACTCACGACCACCTGTTCATGAGATCGACACGCGTTATACTGTGGGTTACCGCGCGGCACAAGTGTTAAA
>NW_027467735.1:147500-175000 GCF_046742065.1 Oratosquilla oratoria
ATTATTATTGTATTATATTATATTACTGTTTTACCGATGCTGTTTGACGTGCTATACTAGTACCAGCCATCGACCTCTCCGCACTATACACCACCAACTTTGACCCAGAGTAACACTCCTCTGAAGAAGCTATTGTGAGTGAAACAGGTCAGGAATAAACTCAATATTCAGATAAAGACCCATGTTTCCCCCTCCACCTTTCCCATAATATATATAAATATATATATATATATATATACTATATATATATATATATATATATATATATATATATATATACTTTATATATATATATATATATATTTAATTTATATATATATATATATATATATATATATATATATATGTGTGTGTGTGTGTGTGTGTGTGTGTGTGTGTGTGTGTGTGTGTGTGTGTGTGTGTGTGTGTGTGTGTGTGTGTGTGTGTGTGTGTGTGTGTGTGTGTGTGTGTGTGTGTGTGTGTGTGTGAGTGTGTGTATATATATATATATATGTGTGTGTGTATGTATGTGTTGTGTGTGTGTGTGTATATATATATATGTGTGTGTGTATGTATGTGTTGTGTGTGCATGTGTTGTGTGTGTGTATGTGTGTGTGTATACATACATACACACATACACACACACATATATATATATATATATATATACATATATATATATATATATATATATATATCTATGTGTATATATATATATATATGTATATATCTATATATCTATGTGTATATATATATAAATATGTATGCATATATATATATATATATATATATATATATATATATACACGGTTACAACGTGGTTAGTGCTGTGGTGTTTAGCGAGGCAATCTGGGAAGACTGTTTCGTAGCACCTCGGCATGTCCTTGTGCCATCCACCGCTCTGGTGACTGGGGACTATTTTTTGAAGAAGGACCAATACTTACGCCGCAGAGCGGAAATTCCTCGAGGAGGGAACTAATAAAGTCCCAGAAGATCCTCCAATGGTCCTGAACCTCGAAGAGCTCCAACAAGAATTTAAGGAGCTCTTGAGTAGTCATCTGGAAGAGATAACGACAAAGAGACGAGCTCCAGCATTGAAGTCCACCCAAGTCCTTCATGCAGGCCCTCATAGAAACGGAGGAGGGCAGTCGAGGATTTTATTCAGCTGAGGGGAGCCCCGAAGATGACTCGATCAGTCATATGTAACCTCGAAGTTTTCGAGGTAAGATATGAGTTGATCAATTCATTGTTCGGGGCTCCACTCAGAGGAATAAAATCGTTTGCCGCTCGCCAGAGTGGCATCATGGGCTGGGCGTGGACGCACAGCGCGTTGCTGCAAGACGCCTCCACGGCCCTATTTTACACGAAGGCTCCGTGTCAGAAAAAAAAAGCTCTCAGGGCTATAGACTGTCTGGAGAATTTAAAAAAAAATCCTGCCGAAGGACCCCACTCACCACAAAAGTTGAAAAAAAAATCAAATAATTGAAATAAAAATTAAAAATCTTAACTCGGGCTTGGATTCAGGAAAACTTCGCCATATTCTGAAATGCTTTGGCGCACGAGAGAAAGTTCGGAGTAAAGAATCAAGAGACAGAGTCGAAATAGTCTCCCAACTTCTTCAAGTTAATCCAGAAACTACGTCAGACTCCGACAGACTCCAACGTAGAGAAGAACCACAGTGAGTTATAGGCCGATGTCGGGTCACCTCCACGCCTGGTCGTTAGTGTCATGAACCAACGCAGGAAACCCACAGTGGGTCCCGGGAATCGCACTCGCGACCACCTACTCACGAGTTCGACACGTAATCCACTAGGTTACCGCGCGGCCCGTGAGTTTAAAACGGTTTCTTTTTCTGAAATATTTTGCTCCGAGACTCGTGCTGAATGATGTCATTTGGCCGTGAAATAAGCTTTCATTCTACTACAGTATTAAAGCCAACAGTAATCCATAACTTAACGGGTTACGTATGTTGCACCAAGTTTTCCTCACCATTGTGAAGCTAACCCGCTAAGGCCGAGAAGCTTTCCTAAGCCGAATAAACTCATCTGGAATTAACCAGAATAAAATAATTAAAGTCATATAAACGTCACAAAGCGTTAATTAGAGTATTCATTAACGAGCACAAAACCATAAAGGTCTCATCTTAAAGACTTGATGACAGACGTTTGCTATACAATTAAAGTTAGCAGGAAGCCTGAGTAACTACGAAAGGAAGGAGATGGTCTGATAATCTCTAATTTCAGAATCCTCGGCACTGCTGGAATCCAGTGCCTCAGTTAGACTCAGCCTTGACATCAAACTGTTCTCTTACTGTCATCAACGTGCGACCGATAATATATTTCGTGCTTGAAGGGACCTGTTAGCGTTGCAATCATTTAAGCCAACTCTGACGATGTGGCTGTACTACGCCAGGCAAGACCAGCGTGAGTGACAATGCAAATGAAATTAGAACCGCTGAGAGATTGCGGTGAATGATAGATGTAATCCTAGACCGGTTGCTCTCATTATTGGCTGAAGCAGGCAGCTAATGGTAGCGAGATTAGTAGACCCAGTCACGTTGGCTTTACTGTTTAGAAAGAAATGAAGAAAGGATCTAGATCCGTCACTGGATCCCAAACACCAAGGACGTCTCATTCGTTCTACTTTTATCCTTGACCTTATATTTGTTGTGGCCGTCTTTGTCTGTCAGACTGTAGGTCTCTCAGAGCCTGCCAGAATTCAATAGGGGTTCTCAGAGTAAGTCGGAGTCCGTTTTCAATATCATTCTGTCGTCTGCCAGTCTTTCGGGGTATGGCGAAGTCTTGTGGAATCCAACTCAGGTTGCCCGAGATTGTCTCTGTTTGTGAAGTCGGTGGCTCTCAGAATCTGGCGAGCGCCGTTTTTTTCTTTTTTTCTTTTTTTAAGAAATACCTCTGGCACGCAGATGAGTTGGGTCCTGCAGAGGTCAATCGAGATACTTAATTCTCCAGAGATTCTATAGTCCTGAGAGCTCTCTCTCTCTCTTTTTTCTTCTTTTTCTTTTTCTCTTGTGCCACGGTGTCATCATGGAGACGTCTTGCACAAATACGCCGTAGATCCAGACACAGGGGCATCGATTTGCCGAGGCCAAAACGTTACTTTGGCGAGCGGCAAACGATTTTATTCCTCTGAGCGGGAAGCCCAAAGAATGCATGGATTAATTCATATTTTACCTCGAAACCTTCGAGGTTGCACAAGGTTAATCGAGTCATCCTCGGGGCTCCCCTCAGCTGAATAAAATCCTCGACTGCCCTCTGTTTCCATAAGGACCTCCTTGGCGGCTATCGTCGGGGAGACTTCGGTGCTTCTTGCCCTTTCTTCGGCGTCCTCTCCTTCAGATAGCCCTCAAGAGCTCCACAATTTCTTCTTCGGGGCTCAGGACCATCCGAGGATCTTCTGGGACTTTCCTAGTTCCCTCCTCGAGGATTTCTCGCTCTCCTTCGCAAAGTCCTGGTCCTTTTTTTTTTTTATAAGAAATAGTCCCCAGTCATCAGAGCGGTGGATGGCGCAGGGACATGCCGAGGTCATAGGAAACGGTCTTCCCAGATTGACTCGCTAAACACCACAGCACTAACCATCAGTCCAAGATTAAAATATGATAGTCAGACCTTGATTTGTTTCTCTCCGCCATAGTAATTGCGATCCACTTGTAAATTGTGTTCTATAATATTCACTCAAGGTATCGAATACTAAAAGTCACGAACGAAATGTTTTGAAAGCAGTGGCAAAACGTAAGTACATCTTTCGTTCTTCAATCATTCAGTAGTTTGACATATTTTGAGCAGTTTCTTTTTTACTTAGCGATTTTATTCAACTTAATGAAATTTTTGAGTCACACTAGGGTCTTGATCGACCATGAATTTGTTCTGATACAAACGAACCGTCTTCTGATCCGAATTGTCTGGTATTAAGAAAATTAACAATACAAGATTGATGTCAATGATGTGAAAAGACTAAAACCGTGTAAGGAGGTACACCATAATCACCAAAGGTATAGTAACATCGTCTTCTGTTTCTGAAAATCGTGAGTCTTTCCACTTCTTAGTATTCTCTCAAATTACAGAGTTTTTTTTCAGAATTGAGATGCTGTCCATTTGGCAAGCAAAAGGTCGTACTTCTATTTATTGTAGATGGGAGAGGAAGAGTGATATTGTTATTTGTCTTTTCTTGACTTGTGCGCTAACATACGGCGTTATTCAGCTGTGAAGACATCCTTTGTCAAGTGAAAGATTGTGTTTTGTGAATGTGTTTTGCTGCTTCGGGTTTCTCTCTGTCTCATATATGTATATATATATATATATATATATACACATATATATATATATATATATATATACATATATATATATATATATATACATATATATATATATATATATATATATACATATATATATATATATATATATATATATATATATATATATATATATATATGTATATATATGTATATGCACGCGCATATATTTATATAATTTATTCCCAACGTTTCAACCCTGTCCGGGGATCATCGTCAGGAGTTACACTGAAGAGGCAGTTAATCCTCCTTTATCACCAAAAAAACAATACATGTGGTACACTTAGCGTGGTCACCTCATGGGCTCCTCTCATTCTCTCGTCGCGGTTGCCCAAGTGACCAAATGTCTAGGATCTTTTTTTCTGGCGTGGGTGTGGATGAAAAGTCCCCTCTCCCTCTCTTGGTCAAAACCTTTCCTAGGCGGAAGAGTTTGACGATTTCCTCGTGCAGATCAGTTCTAAGAAGAAGGCTATCCAATTTGAGATGGAGAATGAGGTGAAAGGTAAATTCCAGTACCTGGATGTACTGATGGCGCGCAACGGAAACTCCTTATTCACAAGTGTTTACAGGAAGTCTACGCACATCGACCATTTTTTGGATTGCGAGAGCAACCACCCAGCATGTCACAAAAGGTGAAGAAGTTGTAGAGCAGGGCGAAGAGAATATGTTCAACTGCTCACTCAGTAAAAGAAAAGAAGAACGGGCTGAGAAAGGTTTTCCGGCCCAATGGTTACCCAAACCAAGTGGTGAAGAGGTTGACGGCGCCACAAAGGGAAAGTGACAGAAACGCGACGCCACAGGCAACAACAAGGGTGACGATCCCTTACGTGAAGGGAGCTTCTGAGATTACGGCAAGACTGCTTCGGAGGCATGGGGTCAATGTGGCACATAAACCAAGCAACGCATTGGACGGTGCTCTCACGAAGCTCAGAGATCGAGAGTGCAAGGATTACAAGGATTACAAAGGATTACAAAGGCAAAGCATGCCGACAGGAGACCTTTTGATCCATATCTAAAGACCTTTTGATCCATATCAGGTGCGGTCTATGAGGTGAAGTGTCTGGACTGCAACGCGCACTACGTTGGAGAGACGGGGTTTCGGAAAGCTGGCCACGAGACTGCAAGCACTCCGTAGAGCAGTGAAGACGAGGAACCCGGGTTCGGTGATATTCAAACACTGTGACGAATATCAACCTGATTTTGATTGGCAGGGCGCGGATGTTTTGAACAAAAACAACAAGAAGAGTAGCCGGCTATTTTTGAAAGCATGGGCTTGTGACTAAAACAGCATAAACAGATGCCCCATTTTCAGAGGGGCAAGGCAAAAGATGAGTGGAACAGACACCCGACAGAAGACGAGAACCTAGGAAAGGTTATGACCAGGAGCGGGAGAGGGGACTTTTCATCTACATCCACGCCAGGGAAAAAATCCCAGACATTTGGTCACTTGGACAACTGTGACGGGAGAATGAGAGCAGCCCGCGAGATGACCTCGCCAAGTGTACCTCATAATTACCTGTTCCTGGGTAAGGTGCTTTTTACTTTTTCTATCATGGTTCCTGGACTCCAGCTTTTTTCGCACACACACACACACACACACACACACACACACACACACACACACACACACACACACACACACACACACACACACATATATATATATATATATATATATATATATATATATATATATATATATATATATATATATATATACAATCACGACAAGCGTCTCACAGTTGCCTATCATTATCCTAACACGGTTCACAAACAAATTGTTAATGTTCATCAAAGGTTGAAGTGAAATGAGTCCCCAGGAGTGCATAGCCTTCCTTGTAAAGATTGTGATTCAGTGTACCTTGGTCAGACCGGAAGGGATCTTAAAACCAAGTTAATGGAGCACAAAAGATCCATTAGGTATGCCCAAGAAAATTCCGTGTTCCAACACGTCAGTACAAAAAATCACAGGCTTGACTGGGACAAGGCCAAAATTTTGTTCAAGTCCTACTGTAGTTTCAGAAGAAAATTTGTTGAATCAGCCTTAATCGAAGAATGTCCGAACTTGAATATCTCCAAAGGTCAATGGTCCCCGGACATTATCTCACGGCTAGCTCTGAGCCGCTTATCACGCTCTTGACCCTTCTTCCCGCCCTTTTTACTCGTGACCTCACACCTCCACCCCTCACCTCTGACTCCGCCCTGCGTGACGGGTCGCCCTGTTTTAACTCTGCGTGTTCCCCTTCTACTCATATCTCATTGTACTTATGTCCCTGCAAATTCTTGTAATCTGTACTTTCTTGAAGAGGGCTATAGCTATTAGCCGAAATATAGAAGTTACACATTCTTCTAAAGTTTCCTTTTTATTCCGACTGTGGGTTCTTCGTGATTATTAATTACATATGTGCTACAACATTTTCTCAAAGTGATATATATATATATATATATATATATATATATATATATATATATATATATATATATATATATATATATATATATACATTATATATATATATATACATATATATATATATATATATACCATGTGGCACTGTAAGTGAGACAGTGTATACGGATACTGCTGTGCAAAATGCCAAACAATCTTATTCACTTGACAGTCAAACTTAGATAAAAATAAAATGGGATATCGTGACCTTTTTTTTTTGAGAGAGAGAGAGAGAGGGAGGGAGACATCCTTTACAATGAGATGTACCTTTCAGGATAGTGTGCTATCAAACAACAAATTTGTATGTGTGTAGAAATGTATGTAAGTATGAATGTATGTTCATGTATATATGTGTTTGTATGTATGTATGTATGTATGTATGTATGTGTTTATATATGCATGTTGGCACGTCAACATTAGGTAAAAAGCTTACCGAGTCCGGAAATATCATTGACCGGGATAATTGAAGCAGCATAAATTTATAACATTTATTAAAGAAAGATTAGGTAAGATTTGTAGAACATATACCAATGTAAATGGATTAGTAGCCATTTTTATCCACAATTAGATTGTATCAAAATAACACCTGAATTTAATGTTTCCCGAAGAACATCTTTTGAAATTTGACAAGTCAGTACAACTTTCTGGGAATATTTCGTATATTACTATAAAGATTCTTATATATCTATCTTCCACTAATGCTTCGAAAAGATTACCGTTTTTTAACAAGTCTATCTGTCTATATACCAAGAACTTTATCCCCCTTATAAGGGAGGTAGCCAAGTCAAAGCCATGTACTTTCTTTGTGGATGGGGGTGATAGGTGGTAATGGAGATAGAACTGCCTAGTGTAGGCCTTATGGTCTCTTGTATTCCCCTTCATTCTTATTTTCTTATGAGTTTACAGGTCGTAAATTAGCCCTATTCCACCAAGTCATTTAATTACTTTTTAAAAACGTCACTTAGATCACATTTGCCACCAAGGTGTTAAACTAGTAGTGATATTGTATCAAACATAAAAGTAACAAACACATAATACCTTTCATATGGAAACGAATTAGTAGGATTTTTACCAGCGGTGATTCCGATGTAAACAATCGCATGGCAAAATGATTTGTCACCGCTATTCGTCTTTCCTATGGGTAGGTGTTGTTTCGTAAAAATAAATAAATAGATAAATAAATAAATAAACAAATAGATAAAATACTTTCTAACCCTCTCACACAACCATAGGATTTTTTATACAATAGACACAATGAAAAAACGCTCGTACACATACAGCAAAAATAGGAATGCACTAACGCCTAGAATTGCCAGTCACGTAGGCTCCATAATTGCGTATAACATATGCGTGTTATACGCTTGCCTCCCGCAGGCAAAAGCGCGGCGAGGAGGTAAGGGAAACTGCGTTAGGCGAAATTACGCAATCCACACCCATGGGATACAAAAATGATGGTATAGGTGCAGGCATGTAATAATATATGAATGTATGTGTGTGCGTACAGTATATATGCATATAGGAGTGTAAATATGTATGTATGTGGGTATATATGTATATGGGTATGCATGAATGTGAGTTTACATTTCTGTATATATGCACACACACACACACACACACACACACACACACACACACACACACACACACACACACACACACACACACACACACACACACACACACACACATATATATATATATATATATATATATATATATATATGTTTGAATGTGTATATGTATGTATGTATGTATGCATGTTTATATGTATGTATGTTTGTATGTATGTATATCTATATGTATGTATTATTCATATGTACATGCATGCATACACATACATACATATACATACATACATTCACATACATACATACACATACATACATACACATACATACATACATACACATACATACACATACATTATACAGTATATACACATGCGCATTGGCATGCACAAACAAATACACGTGATTATGTACACATACAATACATACATGAAAGTACAAATACGTACTCCTACACATACACAAATTCTTCTATTGATAGAAATTCCAATGAGAATAAGTTTCCTTAACCCATTTGGATCCTGAAGTCTACCTATGGTTAGAGAGTGCTTGTCCATCGGTTGGCAAAGTAGATGCATACGTAAGATGAACCAGTCCTGATCGGGTTTGTCAGTAGTTAGGTCCCATTAATCATTTGATTATGTTTTCATATTACAGCAAAAATATTTATTATCATCCTTTCATGCCGCTAAACTAATCGACATGGTACATCATAAGAACTAATGAGAAAACAAAAAATGTAATACAAGAGAAATAGGAAAGAAAGAAAAATTCTTGAATGGAAAAATGCAAATGTCATTGCTTGATTGAGGACAATTGCTGCCTATCTGAGTCTAACTTTTGTGGGTGCTGACACCCACGCTTCTTTGACCCCTGATAGACACAGGTGTCAGGCACTAGGCAGGACTCGCGACAGAATAATGGCACCACTCAGGAAATTCGAACTCGCCCGACTTTGTCGATTCTTCGTCGGCGCGATCAGATCAATGGTTTGTTGCTGATGCTGCCTGACCCTTCAGAAAATGGGAGACATCAGCAGCATGTCCTCAAGAAACCCTCCTAAGGACCAGGAGGCAACGAAGATGGAGGACATTTCATCGGGTAAAGAGGCTTCGATCAAGGGTCGCCAGCACACATCGTTGCCTCAGAGGAAGATAAAGAGCCTCGAGCACCGCCATTTGTCAAGAGGCACTTCGAGAGGAACCACGAAGCCCGTCGTTGACCCGACCGAACCTCCAGTAAACACCCAAAGCTGCAGCAAACAAACCATTGATTATAAAGAAAATTACACTTTTAAATCTGATCTGGGCTCAGGAGGCTATGGAGTTACATCATTGGTCACCAACAAGAGGACGGGGAATATCTGCGTCGCCAAGATCCCGACCAAAGGCAAGGGATCTCCGAGCGAGATCCAAGCCCTCGCAGAGCTGACTCACCCAAATGTTGTTCGTCTTGTGGATGTGGCGACACAAGGCAAACTGAACATCATAATCACTGAGTACTGCGAAGGCGGGACCCTCGACAGCGTCGTCATCAAACACGAGGAGCAGCCTTACCAAGATTGGGGCGACAGAGTCGCGTCCTACTGTGAGCAACTCGTTCGGGCCGTGGCATACGTGCACTCGAAGAACTTTGCTCATCTGGACCTAAAGACTGAAAACATCGTTCTCAGCGCAGACCACAAGATTGTCAAGCTGATCGATTTTGGAATGTCCCGAAGAACGCCCCATGTCTATAAAAGAAACATTAAAGTTCGAGGTGGTACTCCTTGGTATATGGCACCGGAAGTGATTGACACGAAGATGCACCCATACAGTGGAGGCAAAGTGGACGTGTGGGCCCTCGGTTGTGTTTTCTACGAACTGTGCACAGGACAAGTTCCCTACTACAAGGAAGAGGCAGACGAACTCGATGATCGTGACCTCCTGCGTTACTACTTGGCCTGCTGCAAGAACGGCAAACCTGCTCTTGTCCGACTTCCCTCGACCTTCAGCCAACATCAGAAGTGCACTCTTACAACGGCCATGTGGGTCATGCTCGAGCCAACACCAGAGAAGAGGATCGACATTTTCAGACTGGGCAAACTCTCCTTCCTGCAAGGTTGAAAAAATATACTTTTTAAATGTACAAAACTGGCAAGAATTCACAAATGACCATTTGGGTAGTATAGGGTTTTCCCTCAGCTCAATAAAATCGGCCGGTGGAAATCAGGATCCTTATCTAGACTCTAGAGCATTGTATGTCTGGATTTGTACTTAGTAAATGGTTTCCCGCGGAGTAATAAAGACGACGCCAGTTTCGAACAGGCTCACCAAACCAGCCGTTAATCTTCTGTATACAAGCAAAGACTTTCATTCCCTTAATAGGGGATGGTCAATTAAAAATATATTTTTACCTGACCTTATATGAGAGAAAAGTACATGAAGAGATGTAATTCCTAGTTCTCTTGTTCCACCCCATTTTAGTTGTCTTTCATGACTCGCAGAGGACACGGTGGCAGTATTCTTGTCCCCCTATGACAGGGTAGTTCGTCTGGTAGTCGCCTGGATGAATACACAAACCAACAGAACTTTCTAACGAGCTTTTGACTCCGCAAAAAAACGTTTAATACAGCACCTACTCGCAGACGTTCATATACCCTCTCATTCCGAGGCCACCAAATTACAGTCTTATCCAGAAGAAAGCCTCTTTCATATAGTACAGTAAACCCTCAATATATTAAACTAGTTGAGGGAAAGGCTTGGTTGTCATAGGCCATCCATACCGAACCTTGCACCGCATATACCGACCGATAGGTCTCAATAGGGCCGATATAGCCGGAATTCGGTGTAACGAGGTTTGGCATGGTGATATTTTACTAACTATATACACAGTCTTTACCGAAAAGCATATGTTCGTTCACGAAAAATAGAAGGATGGATAAGGACACACAGGTCGGTTTTCTGAAGACCCACATACACATTACCATTTGCTCCTGAAGCTTCATCTGAGGGAAATGAAACAATCTGCCGTCAGCCGAAAGGTCATACATTGTCTCGAGACTGATACATTGGTGGCTCTGAAAGGGTTGATCTTGCCATAAACGCTTTATCTTCTTTGTGGAAGAAGATAGGCGGTTCCTTCCAATTGTCCAGCCTTCCCCTCTTCTTCGATTCGGTTGCATCCACGTGACACGTGACGTGCAAAGAAACACCTACATGGTCACAATAATTCACAACAAACATCTGAACTTTTCTATTGGAAAATATCACACCAGGAGGTATTTAATCGCGGTTAAGTCTTTGTCTTTGTGTGTTTATGTGCGTGTGTGTCTGTGTTTGTGCGTGTATAAAATTACCAGAGGAATTAAGGATTTATCATCGTACCAAAGGAGTTACCTGAGATGACCTAATCTTCGCAGCATGTGATTGTCTGCAGTTACCCAAAATAGAGTGAATATTGGTTTCGTATTAAGGTAAAGGATAATTGAAAAATCACTCTACTACTTTGCATTAATTCCTGGCAGGGTTCAAGTTGCCGTCACCTCGACCTCCGTTGCAAGTAGCGACGCTCTAACCCGCTTGGCCAGCGAGTATCCAAGGCCAGCGAGCATCTTAGGTCCAGCGAGCATCCAATATAAAGTATGATATACAGTACTATACTGATGACATTCGACATGGCATTCGCTCATTCGGCGCAATCTGAAGAGCTTCTCTTATGGAGCCCAAGGCAATGCAAAAGAGATATCATCATCTACAAAATGTTCTACAATAAACACAGCGATAATGACAAGCACAATTCACCTGATGAAACGTGAAGAGGTAACTAATGCACCCAACATAAAATCTAACTTATTTTGTTTCTTGTTACAAACCAAACCAAACAACTTTCCTCATCAGGAAGCACAACATTAAGGACAGCCACAGAGAACTAAATGGTAACAGAAACAGCGTAATCTGCAAAGACGCTTGTCAGGCAGACAACAGTGTGGGTTTCCAAAGAAAACTTTGAACCATTATCGCCATATAGATTTTTTGCTCTATTTTATTAATCTTCTTTATCTTTTTATTTATATTTTTTCCAGTGCGCGGGTATTTAAAATGAAAGGCCACAAACAAAATACTTGATGGAGGATACATCGGTCTTCCAAAAGACAAATGACCACTGACGAAAAAAAAAAAAAATGCTGAAGCTATATTGGAAAATGTGAGGCCAACATCAAATACTCAAGAAAATCAATTAAGCCTTCCCTCGGAAAATATCAAAGTTCAAAATTACATGTGGGACATGCTACCCACAACACAAGCCTCATTGGAAGAGGCCACGCCATACCTCCAACCCCGTACATAGATCTGAATGTCCACAACTTTCGATGTTCCAGTTCCACCCGAAGAAGAGGTAGGAGACCTCAGAATAACCAGATCCTAGATACACAAATGAGTACTACTATATATACGTATGTATATGTATGTATATATATATATATATATATATATATATATATATATATATATATATATATATATCAGACAATCTCCTTGACAATAGCGCATGGGATTCGAACCCGCTGCATCTGGAAGTAAACTTCCAAGACACACTCGCCTTAGATCGCTCGACCACTTGACGGTATAAAACTATGAGAACTCATAGTCAACCTGACTATCGAGATTGGGGAGGGCGCTCACTACACCCATTAACCACCCATTTTCACCCCATGGCCAACGCACCCAGTGGGAGTAGTAAGGACCGGAACGAATCCCTTCACGCTTGTCGCCAACGTAACTATTTGAGAAATTCGCTAGTGAACAGCGACATCAATCAGACAATCTCCTTGACAGTAGCGCACGGGATTCGTACCCGCTGCATCTGGAAGTAAACTTCCAAGAAACACTCGCCTTAGACAGCTCGACCACTTGACGGTATAAAACCATGAGAACTCATGGTCAACCTGACAAGCGACAAGCGTGAAAGGATTCGTTCCGGTCCTTACTACTCCCACTGGGTGCGGTGGCCATGGGGTGAAAATGGGTGGTTAATGGGTGTAGTGAGCGCCCTCCCCAATCTCGATAGTCAGGTTGACTATGAGTTCTCATGGTTTTATACCGTCAAGTGGTCGAACGGTCTAAGGCGAGTGTGTCTTGGAAGTTTACTTCCAAATGCAGCGGGTTCGAATCCCGTGCGCTACTGTCAAGGAGATTGTCTGATTGATGTCGCTGTTCACTAGCGAATTTCTCAAATATATACATATATATATATATATATATATATATATATATATATATATATATATATATATTTGCAGAAACCACCGGGAAATTGAAAAAACAGATACCGAACGTTTTCGTCTATTTAGACATTTTCAAAGGTACAAAAAAGCAATACAGAAAGAAACAATAAATACATAAGAAGACAAGGATACTCGGAGAGGTCCCATGTTACATTTTATCACACACAATTTTGTCAATAATAAAATTGTCCAATTTAAATAAGCCCAAACTCAAGTTCATGTTATTTCCAAAATTTATTTTTATAAAACAAGATTCAATAATAAAAATAAATTTTGGAAATAACATGAACTTGAGTTTGGGCTTATTTAAACTGGACAATTTTATTATTGACAAAATTGTGTGTGATAAAACGTAACATGGGACCTCTCCGAGTATCCTTGTCTTCTTATGTATTTGTTGTTTCTTTCTGTATTGCTTTTTTGTATCTTTGAAAATGTCTAAATAGACGAAAACGTTCGGTATCTGTTTTTTCAATTTCCCGGTGGTTTCTGCAAAAATAGTTTATCACGTGTGTTTTGTGATTTCTTTGCATATATATATATATATATATATATATATATATATATATATATATATATATGTATATGTATGTTTAGGTATATATATGTATATATATGTATATGTATATGTATGTATAAATATATATATATGTATGTATATGTATATATGTATATATATATATATGTATATGTGTATTTATTTATATTTATATGTATTTATATTTATATATATATATATATATATGTATGTATATATATGCATGTATATGTATATGTATGTATATATATATATATATATATATGTATATGTATGTATATGTATATATATATATATATATATATGTATGTATATATATGCATGTATATGTATATATATATATATATATATGTATGTATATATATGTAGTATATATATATATGTATATATATATATGTATATATATATATGTATATATATATGTATGTATATATGTATGTATATATATATATATTATGTATATATATGTATATCTATATATATATGTATATATATATATATATGTATGTATGTATATGTATATGTATATGTATGTATGCATATGTATATATATATATATATAACATATATATATGTATATATATATGATTATGTATGTATATATATATATATATTAACGAAGTAAGGTGATGAGATGTACAAGGGGTGAAAGTGGCAGTAGACTGGAAGTGAACATTAAGGGAGAGCGACTGGAGGAAGTGGATAGTTTTAGATACTTGGGTGCAAGTGTAGCAGGAAAAGGTGGAGTGAAGGTGGAGGTAGAATGTAGATTGAGAGAAGCGAGTAAATGCCTTGGTGGTTTAAAGAGTGTAATGAGAAATAGACATTTGGGAATGGATGCGAAGAGGAGACTGTATGAAGGAGTGATTGTGCCAACAGCACTGTATGGGGCAGAAACGTGGAACATAAGAGAAGAAGAGAGAAGGAGTTTGAATGTGTTTGAGATGAGGTGTCTGAGAAGTATGGTGGGGGTTACTAGGCTAGATAGAGTGAGAAATGAGGAGGTGAGGAGGAGAACAGGGGTGAAAAAGGATTTGGGAGAGAGGGTTGATGAAAGAATATTAGGATGGTTTGGACACATGGAAAGAATGAGTGACGAAAGACTAGTAAAAGAGGTATGGAAGGCAGATGTGGAGGGAGTGAACATGAGGGGACGTCCTAGGATGAGGTGGATGGATGGGGTGAAGGGGGCTTTGGGGAAGAGGGGAATGTCTGTTGAGGAAGGAAGGGAGAGGACGGAAGACAGAGGTGAGTGGAGAATGGTTGTATATGGATGATGTTGTGACGACATGAGGAGGAATAGGCGGGGGGGTGGGGTAGTATGTGTGAGTAAATTTTGACGCAGCCCAAAGGGATTTCTCCCCGTCCTCTCCTTATATGCAAAGGGGGACGGAGAGGGGGGGTCGCCGATTAAATGAAGCGGCCTTGCTGTGGATGTACTGTGTCTTGCGACACTGCTTCTGACCCAGGGCGGTGGGCAGGGTTCAGGGATGACCCGTCATCCAGGAGGTGCTCAGATGAGAGGAAGGGTGGGAGGGGTGTGGAGTGTATTTAGGGATGAAATGGGTGGGAGTGTTTTTATGCCTTTCCTTTTGTGGCTACCTCCCTTGGAAGGGGGAAAAAGCCTTGGTATATGTATGTATGTATGATGTGTATTTATATATATATATACATATACATATTGTATATATATATATATACATATATGTATGTATATATATAGATACATATACATACATATATATATATATATATATATATATATATATATATATATCATATATATATATACATAAGAACATAAGAATAAAGGAGACAGCAAGAGACCATAAGGCCTACACTAGGCAGCTCCGTATCCATCACCACCTGTCATCCCCATACATAAAGTTGTCTAATCGTTTTAGAACCCATGACCCATCAGCAGTGATCTCTTATGATAGTTTCAGCGCTTACAGCATGGTTACTAAGTTTATTACATTCATCGACCACCCTATTAGTAAACCAATTCTTGCCTATTTCCTTCTTAAATCTAAATTTGTCCATTTTATACCCATTACTGAGAGTCCTGCCCTGTTGTTTTATTATGATGATCTTGTTTGCGTCACCCTTGTTATAGCCTTTGATCCACTTGAACACTTCTATTTGATCACCCCGCACTCTGCGTCTTTCCAGAGAGTGTAAGTTTAGATGCCTAAGCCTCTCTTCGTAAGGCAAATTTCTGAGTCCATGTATCATATACATACATACATATATATATATATATATATATATGTGTGTGTGTGTGTGTGTGTGTGTGTGTGTGTGTGTGTGTGTGTGTATGTGTGTGCGTGTGTGTGTATGTGTGCGTGTGTGTGTGTGTGCGTATGCGTGTGTGTCTGAGTGTATTTTTTTCATTGACTTTATACATTAACGGAGAAATAGCATTCCTTAATATCCAGTAATGGGTGAAGTTCATCAAACATCAGCAGACATCCAGAAATATAGATATAAGATTACTCGAAGATTAAAGTATAATATCAGACCTTGATTTGTTGCTCTCCGCCATAGTAATTGCGATCCACTTGCAAATGGTTTTCTATAAAATTCACGCAAGGTAATCAAATTCTAAAAGTCACGAACGAAATGTTTTGAAAGTAGTGAAATCACATAAGGACACTTCTCGTTTTTGACCCAGTCAGTTGTTTGACGCATTTTGAACAATTTGTTTTCCACTGAACGAGTTCACTCAATTTAATGAACTTTTTGAGTCACAGTGGGGCCTTAATCAATGATGAATTTCTTCTGATCCAACCGGTCGTTCTTCTCATCCGCAGAAAAAAAAAAAACAAGGTGTTCGTCACTGTAATGAAAGGACTGAAACCGTATCAGGAGGTACCCCATAATGAACAAAGACTTAATTACATCGTCTTCTGTTTCCTCTTCTTAGTATTCTCTCAACTTACCAAGTCTTTTATCGGAATAAACATGTGTGTATATCTATCTATCCATAACTATATCAATCTCTCTCTCTCTCTCTCTCTCTCTCTCTCTCTCTCTCTCTCACTCTCTCTCTCTCTCTTTCTCTCTCTCTATATATATATAGATATATGTAGATACATATATATATATGTAGATACATATATATATATACATATATATATAACTATATATATATATATATATATATATATATATATATATATTATAAGGTAATGTCGTAGCACATTGATAAAATAAACTTTTTATCTCACAGTCGGAAAAAGAAGACACTAATGTCGAACGTTCTGTATATTTCGATCACTAACTGTGACCCTCTTCAGCAGAATGAATACATAGTGGAAGGCATATGCTTATATACAAAAATGTGAGGTGGGAAAAGGAACAAGCTTAGGTAACGTGACCGATGCTCCGCAGGTCGCGTGGGGTTTTGTGACCTTGGAGTATATGAGGTAGCATTTGGCTGACTGCTGAGGTGGTAATGCAGTCAGGTGACTACTGACCATTTGATATATTGAAATTAGGGAGATATTTAATCAGGGAAGACTCTATCATTTTCCTTTTGAAGCTACATGTTGATTTATAAATTATTTCAGCATCATCCCAATGCATGCGGTGATCTTTATTGGCAATGTGGTGAAATACAGCGGAAATTTGTTGACCATATTTTACAGAATTTTTATGCTCTTAAATTCTGGTTGCCAAATCTCTTCCAGTTTGTCCCCAGTAAACAGAATCACAATCTAAACATGGCAACTTATATACACCTGGGTTAATGTCGCTTGATGGTCTGCGGTGTACATTAACTATTTTCCTAAACAAGGTATTAGGATAATTGAAGATCACATTGATGTTTTCTTTAGGTAATGATTGGAACATTTCATTAATAGAATCATTATAGGGTAATTTTATACATTTATTATCCCATTTATGTTTTTTAGTAGAGTGGGGAGTAGATTTATGGAAACTTATTTTAGCCTTGCTAAGGGCTTTTTTGCAAGAACCAATCCGGGTATCCTAATCTTGTAAGTTATTTTTTTATAGTTATTATTTCTGTATCTAAATATTGTGAGCTGCAAATTCTTAGTGCTCGTAAAAATAAGCCCGAAGCAACACTTTGTTTTGTTTTGTCCGAATGGTAGCTAAAAAATTGAAATGTCCCAATCATTACCTAAAGAAAACATCATTACGAGTCGACATACTTGTTGCTCTCGTGAATACGCACTCGATGAAACAGACGACAATAGCTGATGGCGGGAAACCAAGTGATCTCCTTTGACATCCACGCCGTAGTATAGTTGGTAGCACGTTAGCGTTGAGATGGTGTTTGTAGCGAGCGACATGCTTCGTTAATCTCACTACTTCACATGTGGCAACACACACACACACACACACACATATATATATATATATATATATATATATATATATATATATATATATATATATATATATATGCAGAGTCCACTAGGAAAAGGAAAAACACACGTAGTCCGAGCGCTTTCGTGATATATTCACATTATCAAGGAGTACAGAAAGATGAGAACAAAAAATGGAGATACAGAGTATAAGTAGGACAAGAGAGACATTTACCCTCCTCTCCGAAGCCTGAAAGCTCAGGTTGGGCCACTCGGTGAGGTCGTGGAAACATATTACTATTACATTAACTTTTAAAAGTTAATGTAATAGTAATATGTTTCCACGACCTCACCGAGTGGCCCAACCTGAGCTTTCAGGCTTCGGAGAGGAGGGTAAATGTCTCTCTTGTCCTACTTATACTCTGTATCTCCATTTTTTGTTCTCATCTTTCTGTACTCCTTGATAATGTGAATATATCACGAAAGCGCTCGGACTACGTGTGTTTTTCCTTTTCCTAGTGGACTCTGCATATTTGTGATTCGCGTGTGACTTGTGAAATTTGTGCATATATATATATATATATATATATATATATATATATATATATATATATATATATATATATATATATATATAAGGCCCCAAGTTTTCAGCATTGTGATCGAGACCCTAAGGGTCGAAACGTCAAGTATTAAAATTCCCTTACTATTCCTCGTATACTTCCTTCACCTTCATTCTCATTTGTCAATATTTTTTTCGTTCAATATATATATATATATATATATATATATATATATATATATATATATATATATATATATTATTATGTAAATGATATTCCTCTTCAGCAGTTATGTATCATGCATATTCTGTGTAAATAGTCGATAATGATCACATATACAATATTATCTATTACCAAAAGGGTTTTGCCCAAGTTGTTGTATATACAAGTGTTACTACCAGTTTCTCTGATCAGTTTCTGTTTATAGCTACGATCAATTAAATCCTCTTCAGTTGGGATAAAACAAAACCGATTTTTTTTTTAACATAACGTGTGACCGGTAACATTACAAATGTTGCGACAAGTGAAGGGGTGACTTTAACAAATCCTGGATCGCGCTGATTGATGCGCCACGGTTATTAAGGTTCGGTTTATATATGCAGAGCTATTCTTTTTTTGTACTAAATGCCAGTTTTTACTTCTCGAAGGAAAAGCTTGCCTAAAGTATCGTTTAGTGTAATTTTCATCGAAACTTTAAAGGAAATGTCTCCTTAAAGAATCCAGGTTTAGAAATATACCTTACGAAGACAAGCTGAGGCACCTTAATTTACGTTCTATGGAAAGATATAGAGTGCAGAGTGGTACATCTAAAAGATGTATTCAAATAAGTCGAGAGCTTTTACAAGGGTGACGGAAACAAGGTCATCATATTAAGACAACAGGGCAGGATTCGTAGACATGGATATAAGTTGGACAAATTTAGGTTTAAGAAGGAGATAAGCAAAAACTTGTTTACCAACAGAATGGTTAACGAATGGAATAGACTTAATAACTATGTAGTTAGTGCTGAAACAATTGGTGATGATAGGTGGTAATGGACATGGAACTGCCTAGTGCAGGCCATATGGTCTCTTACAGTCTTCTCCATCCTCATGTTCTTATGATTTTATGTTTTTACTCTGCCGTGTTAAAGCTTTTGTCATTTGAAGCGAACAAATATATTCCATGTCCAATGTGGAAGTTCATTAATATTCATATGTTTTTTAATGTCATACCGAGGTGTATTTTCATTTTTGTGTTTACCAAATGAGCTGGAACCCAAAGATCATTTCTCATATTCTATTCTAGTTGACTCACCATCATATTACCACGCAGTGGGAAGTGGAAAACCCCTGGTAGGTCAAAGCCCTGTGAGCTGCCTTTTTTTTTTTTTTTTTTTTTTTTTTTGACCGACATCGGGTTGCCTCCCCACCATTTACTACCGCGTCCGGACTCATCAGGTCAAACCTCTCTCGATCCACCCAATTTACGATAACTTCTCAGACATTTTTTTCAACGCCAGAGCATCTGTTCCCCAAAAATACCATCCCCTGGACTACAATATTTAGATATATTTGAAATCTAAGACATAAATCATCTTCCTCTTTCCCATTTGTCCATAAGCGACGAACAAATGACCTGTGCTCGGACAATTGTTCCTTATCCTCTATTCCCCAGGATCCAATGACCTCCTCTCGTTGCTCCGGATCTTCCTGTTTGTTCTCAGATATGCTTACCACGTCTATGTACTGTACTTGATAAGTCTATAACAAGTGAAACGTCGTACTATTAAAGGCTTCATCCTCACATGTTGATCCTTTTGACGAATCGTCAATCTACAGTCAAACGCAATGGCAAGGGATAGCCACACACATACAACCTCGTGGCGCAGTGGTTAGAGTTCTCGACTGCCACTACGGCGGTCCGGGTTCGAATCCCGCCCAGGGCTGAAATAATTTCAGTATCGCTGTGCTGCGGGTTGTTACTCCAACTCTCCTGGGCGGGGAGTTGGGAGTGTGTGTGCGTGTAAGGTCAAAGTATTACCCATAGATCGGTCATACGAGCTCTGAGCTCTCATCCGGGAAGTTGATAACTGTCGGTCACGAGTTCAACACGTGATCCAAGACCATAGTGAATCACATGGGTACAAAGCATCAAACGGACACTCAGAGCAATTACGAAACAACGCCGTTCCGCTCAAACGAAACGAACAGAACGCTCACGGAAAGGGAAGACAAACAATTAGGCTCGTTTCACACGTATCGACTTTTCGCCGTGCGCCGCCCACGACACGACGTCGTGCTCTCAAATAAGCATGGGTGGCTATGGACGCTTTCACACGTCACGACCACGACCACTTATGAAAGCCTTAGAATATAGATGATGGTGAGCTTACACCAGGAGTCGCGTAGCTGTGACCGAATCCGTCACCTTTGCCCTACGCGCTTGGACTGCTGGGAATCGGACTGCGGGATTCGAACCAGCAACTAAGCGAATGCGAGGTTAACAAGCTTCCGATGACACCTCTAGCGCATAATTATAGAGATAAATTACGATTGGTACAACTCTTTTATTGTACAGATAATGTTCGTGAATATGTACATGGATACACACACACACACACACACACACACACACACACACACACACACACACACACACATGTAGACAATGTACTTTGTTTTCTTGAGAAAGGACATTTTTTGACGTTTAACATTGAAAGATACGATCAAGTCTCCAAGGTCGTAGAAATTCACCGACATCGTAAGTCTACGACTAGAAAGATAAGAGCAGAAGAATCTAAGAACAAAGGAGACTGCAAGGGACCATAAGGCCTACACTATGCAGTTCTATATCCCTTACCACCCGTCATCCCTATCCATAAAGATATGTCATCTTCTCTTAAAACAGTGCTCCCTTCATGGTTGGTTGCTAAGTCTATTCCCTTCGTTAACCATTCTCTTGGTAAAACAGTTCTCGCCTACATCGTTCTTAAACCTAAATTTGTCTACTAGTCAGTGGTAAACTGGAGACGTTCTTTGCGTTTTTCTTTTAAAAAACAGAATAGTCAAGATTTTTTTCTTCTTTAATTTTTGGTTCGAACTCGTCATTAGCGCACTCAATCACGCGCGCGCGCGCACACACACACATGCTCTCACACACACACACACACACACACACACACACACACACACACACACACACACACACACACACACACACACACACACAATTGACGTCTGGAACAAATTGAACAGTGAAACATTTAATGCCAGAAATATACACGAATTCAAAAGCAAACTAGATGTAGAGAGATACAAAAACGGGTCAACACGAGCATAGCTCCAGTCCCGTAAAATACAACTAGGTAAATGCACACACACACACACACACACACACACACACACACACTTATGGTGGTCCTCGGTGTATTGACGACGACAGTGCTCCGGTGAAGTGTGATGACATTAGTGAGGCTGGGTGGTGATGCTGAGGTTTTTGTCACTGATGCTAGCGGAGGTGACTGTGGAGCACAATTCTTGATCCGCATATCCACACACACACACACACACACACACACACACACACACACACACACACACACACACACACACACACACACACACACACACACACACACACACACACACACACACACACACACACACACACACACACACACACACACACACACACACACACACACACACACACACACACACACACACACACACACACACACACACACACACACACACACACACACACACAAAATAACTCATAATTTTCTGCCAACAATTGCGGTCGCTTTTTGTCTTTGTGTTGCCATAATTGCAAATTATTTTTCATGGAAAAACTATATACGTTTGTCATGGGCACGCGGCATTCCTCGTTTGACAGTTTCATTCTCCCCAAAACGGTAATAATGAATTAGTTCTAAAACATTATTCGAGTTTTTAACTTGTAACGGAAGACCACACAGCTGATTTTTTTTTTTTTTTTTTTTTTTTTAACGTCTCTTGTCATGGACGTTAGTTGTCACGAACGTTTGTTGTCAAGGACGTTTGTTGTCACAAACGATTGTTGTCATTAATGTTTCTTGTCACAAACGATCGTTGTCACGAACGTTTATTGTCACAAACGATTACTGTCACGAACGTTTGTTGTCACGCACGTTTATTGTCAAGAATGTTTGTCACGAACGATTGTTGACAAAATCGTCTGTTGTCACAAACGTTTATTGTCACGAACGTTTGTTGTCACGAACGTTTATTGTCACGAATGTTTGTTGTCACAAACGATTGTTGTCACGAACGATTGTTGTCACGAATGTCTGTTGTCACAAACTATTGTCACGAACATAAATTGTCACGAATGTTTGTTGTCACGAACGATTATTGACAAGATCGTCTGTTGTCACGAACGTTTGTTGTCACGAACGCTTGTTGTCACGAACGTTTGTTGTCACGAACGATTGTGATGAACGTTTGTTGTGATAAATGTTTGTTGTGATGCTGACGACGAACGTTTATTGCGACAAATATTGTGATGAAAGGCCAACGTGGCAAACGTTCGTCGGAACAAACTTCACTGGAACGGGAAAAAAAAAAAAAATCCGGATGAAACCGTTCTGCAAATGACGAAATACAACTTACACAAAGAAAAAAACCTTCTTCCAATCATGAGAGTTAATCGAGAAGATCCACTTCAGAGAAATGGGAAGCCAGTTTCTAGACACTATTCTAGCAAACATGAGAGATAACCCTTAGAGACAAAGAACTCGACACCTTTCTAGGTTGTGTGTGTGAGTTTCTTTGATACTTGACTTGTGCGTCCAAACAAGATTCCCGTTTTCTTTGCTGCGGAGCTCGAAAAGACTTTTTCCTCTCCTTCGAAATGGAGTTCTCGATTTCTCATTAATTGTTATCCTCCCAAAGGTGTATTTGTCTTAAGGATCGATGGTACTTTTTTCCTCTGAACCTTTTTCTCCCGTCTTTTTGGGATTCTTTGATCCCTCATCTTTGATGGAAGGGAGGTCGCCATCTCAGGATTCTGCTGGAAAGGCTACAGATTTCCAGTCCTCGACTGTCTTCCGAGTTTCTTTTCTTTGTGTGGACGACGTGTGAACGGTTGCTGTTAAAGATCGTCTTTGTGTTTTGTCTATTTTTTTTCTGTCTACCGAACTGTGTGGCAGGAAAATGGGATAACCCTTAATCTGTGTTTGTGGGTGTGGTTCTCCATGGTCTTTGGATCACGTGTTGGACTCGTGATCGACAGCTATTTACATCCCGGAAGAGAGTTCAGAGCTCGTATATATGACCGATCTATGGGTAATACTGTGACCTTACACGCACACACACACACACCCAACTCTCCGCCCACGAGAGTTGGAGTAACAACCCGCAGCACAGCGATACTGAAATTATTGCAGCCCTGGGCGAGATTCGAAGCCGGACTTCCGTAGTGGCATCCGGAAACTCTACCAATTGCGCCACGAGTTGTGTTGTGTGTGTGTGTGTGTGTGTGTGTATGTGTGTGTGTGTGTGTGTGTGTGGTGTGTGTATGTGCGCGCCTGAGTAAACACAAGGAAAGGTACATTCATATAGCAAAGGCTTTTTCCCCCTTACAAGGGAGGTAGCCAAAAAAATAAAGCCATAAAATCCACTTCAACCAATTCTATCTCCACATACTCCGCTCCCAGTCACTGTCCCTCCGTAGGAAAGATAAACTGACAAAGGAGAGGACTGAAATGCAGGTCACTTTGGAACCTCGCAATGAGAGTTTTATGCTCCACACACGGAGGAGTTCCCCCCCAGTTCGTCCCGTCGACCATGCCACAGGCCAGGGACCCTGAAGTCGTTTATGAAGTGGAGGTCCTCTCCTGTGAGCCATCGAACTCCAAATCCACATTCCAAACAGAAGAGGCCAACATCCAGAGCGCCATCGACCCTCAAGAGGATATGGTAATCTTGCAGTCCTGACCCTAGGGCCGCTCTGCATGCACATCAACAGGTGCGGCCGTCCCATGACAACGACGCCTCATCAAGGCAGACACCGAGTCTCGTTCAGTGTCTGCCAGCCGCCGGGAACCGGGCGAGACGCAATTGGATTCCGGGCCATGTGGGGGTAGAGGGGAACGGGGACGCAGATACAGCTGAGCCGGGTCCATCTCAGAGGTTCCATTTGTCAACCATCAGGTTCCAATGACCTTAGGACAGATGGGGGACGTTGGAAGGCCGCGTGACTGTCGCGCGTATCTGCGCCTTCGGGGAACTCGAGGACAAGTATCATGTCTTCGAGCATTTCAGGGACCTCGCGAGAGCAGAGCTCTCTCTCTCTCTCTCTCTCTCTCTCTCTCTCTCTCTCTCTCTCTCTCTCTCTCTCTCTCTCTCTCTCTCTCTCTCTCTCTTTCTCTCTCTCGGGAAGATGAAAATGAGGTTTATGAATAGAGCTAAAGTGGAAGTCATTTCTTTAACTTGGGTCACATCCATTGTACCCCAGGGAGGAGTTGCAGAAGACTTTCCTTTGCCATCCCAAACATTCACACAGAGATATGATCATCACAGACTCTGCATCACAGACACGCCCATTAGAAAACCAAACCGCAAATAAGAAAAAGAGAAACTTGGTCGACAGCTCTGTCTTCCGCATGGATGTAGGTCGGAAAGATAAAAAAAATTCTAACTTATTTTTCTTCCCATTCTTTGTAAACTTTTTTTTTTCTTTTTTTTCTTCACGAAATTTTGGAAAAAAAAATATTTTTGGTTCTGTTCCCCCTTTTCTCGTTGCAGCTTTCAGTGTGTTGTGTCTGATTGTTCTCTTGTTTGAAAATCTACTTACTATTTTTGTTAAAAGGATTACAAAGGAAGAAGAGCATGCCGACAGGGGACCTTTTGGTCCATAAACTAGGTCGGATGCAAGAAAAAATAAACAAGTAATTTATTGAATAAAATAAATAGATAATGACATAATAAACAAACAGAAAAATAACCAATTTATAATAAATAATAGATAAACAAATGATAAAAATAAACATGTAGATAATGATAAATAGATAAGTAATAATAAAGATAATAAGTAAATTAGAATAAATGGTAGATATTACAGCATATTGGTTCGGTGTTTATCTAAATTAAATTTAAAACATCGAACTGTACTACAATGCACTGCCTCTGCAGGAAGTTTATTCCATTCAGTAACTACACTGTTGGCGAAGTTGTTTCTCTCCACATTCCAAATTAAATCTACTTCCTGACAGTTTAAGATAATTACTTCTTGTCGGATTCTCATTCAGTGTAAAAATTTCGTCACTTTCGATGTCAGCTCTCTTTAGAATCTTAAAGACCTGTATCAAATCACCCCTGAGTCTACGCCTTTTTAGGAAAAACAGATTGATTTAAAGGTAATATGTTTTCCTATATATTACTTTGCAGCTTTTGATGTATTTGATTATTCTCTTATAAGATGAATTGTCTCACCATTTGTCATCTAAACGTAAAAATATTCCTTTCTGTGTTTTAGTGTCAATGGGACAAATTTAGGTTTAAGAAGTAAATATGCTGGTTTACCAAGGGAGTGGTCAACGAATGGAATAGTGAGCTCTGAAACAATTTGTTGTTTTAAATGAATATGGGATAACTTTATGGATGACAGGTGGTAAAGGACATGGAACTATCAAGTGTAATCCTTATGGTCTCTTGCAGACTTCTCCATTCTTATGTTCTTAGAAGGTCAAATTATTCTGTCATGATCAAGTGACTTACTGCTTTTCTATAACTACATCAGTGATATTCACCCTGGGTGGACGGTCCACTTTAGGGTGGACGGTCCACTTTAGGGTGGACGGTCTACTCTAGGGTGGACGGTCCACTTTAGGGTGGACGGTCCACTTTAGGGTGGACGGTCCACTTTAGGGTGGACGGTCCACTTTAGGGTGGATGGTTCACTTTAGGGTGGACGGTCCACTTCAGGGTGGACGGTCCACTTTAGGGTAGACGGTCCACTTTAGGATGGACGGTCCACTTTAGGGTGGACGGTCCACTTTAGGGTGGATGGTCCATTTTAGGGTGGATGGTTCACTTTAGGGTGGACGGTTCACTTTAGGGTGGATGGTCCACTTTAGGGTGGAGTCCACATTAGGGTAGACGGTCCATTTTAAAGTGGAGGAAATGATTGGAGTGGTTGCTTTAATGAATATTTTTCCACTTCAGACATTTTTCTCCGTTTTCTGTGACATAACAATTAAATGGAAGTTTGGGTTCGATGGAGGTTGGCACAGGCAATTTATCTGGTTATTTTGCCATTCTAAGGTGGGTTGAATTGATGAATAGATAGCGATAAATCTTTAAGTTAAAAAAGAAAAAAAAAGAAAAAAAAAAGTCATGTTCTTTTACATGCATGGCACAACAAATGAGTTTTTTTTATTTTTATTCATTTATTTATCATTTATTTATTTACTTATTTATTTATTTATTTGTTGTAATATTCTCTCTAATTTCGTGTGTTCCTT
>NW_027467735.1:180000-192500 GCF_046742065.1 Oratosquilla oratoria
CGTCATCTCTTTTGTTGCTGTCGAAAAGAAGATCTGTCGGTCTCGACTCTGCTACAAATGGTAACTAATAACGCCGGTACGAGTCCCAATACTGATGTAAACTTCCGGTTCCGATGAATTATTAATAAAGATAATTTGTTCAAAAGGTATTGGTTTCCAAAACCAACTGCAGGGCCGGGAAATAGCCGTGAATTATAACCATTGGAGGTATCGGTATCGGACTAGTATCGGAATCGGAATCGTATCGGAATCGTATCGGAATCGTATCGGAATCGTATCGGAATCGGAAATTGAGAGCAGTATCGGGACAGATGAGCTTATGCTTACTGTCAGTCTTATCAGTTCCCCATAGTTATCAAGGTAACAGGCCTGATAACAATCAAATCCCAAAATGCTAAAAAAATGTATGGATTTAATCACGGTCAGAGGAGATACCATGTAAGGATTGAACCTGTGTTATTAATTTAATTTCTGCTATTAGAAAGACTTTAAATAGCGCCCCGTGGGATGCCCTATCCTAGTGGCCCTTTCTTATCCATTCTGCGTCTATAGACTTGTAAAAAGGTTCAACAAACGAAACGTTGTACATTTGATAAAGGTTTCATCTTCACATGGTGTCTACTCTTCCATCGTCAATCGAGATTTAATTGGGATGGTTTGGACACATGGAAAAAAATGAATGAAAGAAAGATTAGTAAAAGAGGTGTGGAAGGCAGAGGTGGAAGGCGTGAACATGAGGGGACGACCGAGGATGAGATGGATGGATGGGGTGAGGGTGGGCGTTGAGCAAGAGGGGGATGTCTGTTGAGCAAGGAAGAGAGAAGGCAGGATATAGGGATGAATAGAGAATGGCTGTGTATTGATGACACTGTTATGCACGGAAGAGGCGGGTGGGGGGTGGGAGTAGGGGGTCCTTATGTGAATGTTTTTTGACGCAGACCGAAGGGATTTCTCCTCGTCTTCTCTTTTTCTGCATGAGGGGACGGAGAGGGGGTGGGGGTCACCGATTGAGTGAAGTGGCCTTGCTGTGGATGTACTGTGTCTTGCTGCAGTGCTTCTGACCCAGGGCTGTGGGCGGGATACAGGGATGACCCGTCATCCACGAGGAGCTAAGATGAGAGGGAGGGAAGGGAGGTGGGTGTGTGAGTGGTTACGTGCCTTTGATTTGGCTACCCTCCTTATAAAGGGGAAAAAGCTCTTGGTATATACATAAGATCTCCGTTTGCAAAATGGGCATGAAGTCTCGGGTACGATAATGTGTTGCAGAACCAAATGTTAGAAATGATTATAATACGATTTATACTTGATAGTGTATACTTTGATGTAAAGATAGATCGATAAATATTTGATAGCTGTCATGACGCTGGGCGCATAGAAATCTATTCACGAGATAGGATTGAGATGGTGATTGAAACGAGATTTCCAGATTTACAGAATTGTAGGGCCTTGTTGGCGAAGGATCATTTTTAAGTCCCGGATTCGATTCCCGGCCGCGAAATCAAAGGCTATTGATTATTCAATCGTTCACCATTCACTTTAGTCCTGTTATCGAGTCTATCACAGTAGGATATTTTCAATCCCGGTTATGTATGATTTACATACATATACCAAAGGCTTTTTCCCCACTTTCAATGGAAGTAGCCCAGTAAAACAAAGGCATAGAAACCGCTCCAACCCATTCCATCCCCTACATACTCCACTCCCCTCTACCCCCTTCCCTCCCTCCCATCTTGGCACCTCCTGGATGACGGGTCATCCCTGCATCCTCTCCACTGCCCTGGGTCAGAAGCAATGCTGCAAGGCACAGCACATCCACAGCAAGGCCGCTGTGAGTTAAATCCTTTTGATGTTAGTTTATGCAGAAGACGCTGGAGAACTAACTTGAGGCGTTATCACACTAAGCTATCTTTCCTCCGACTGTTGGAGCAAATCTCCAGCTCGCAGCTCTCGGAAAGGAATCTGATATGTTAAAGGAAAATGATTTTCCTCCAGGATATCAAACGACCTCCTACGTATTTTTGGTTGAGAAAACGAAATAGTTCACCTGAATGATTTTTACGTCGGAAAGGGTTCTGGAGGTGGGCGGGATCTCCGATTAATCGGAGGTTGGAGGAAATACAGCCCAGTGCGATAACCCCCTTTAGTCTTCACAAGGGTGCTGAGGCGTTGCGCGTCCACAACCTACTTCGCCTCCCCCGCTTCTCTACTACAAGCTCAGCTTTAAGTCCGAATGAACAGGAGAGGAGGGAAGTCGTCAGTTAGATTATATTGTTCTGTCTAACGCCAATTAATTCCATCCAGCTTGAAAGAAGCCATTGATAGAGAAACTCGTTTCAGAGAGAGATCTTGTCGTAATATTTTCCATGTGAGTATTTATAGAGGATATTCTTATTTGAACCGTGGTATCTGTTGCTCTGCAGGATCTCGGCCAGCACTGGGAAGCACACGGATAACTATTGAAACTGGAGCGGCTAATGTAATTTCGAAAATAATTTCCTCAAAGGTAACTGATGAAACCGCGTCTCGCTCGGGTTAGCAATTTATATAACTTGAGCCGGAGATTCCCAAACTAGCGGGCGCCGCTGGGTGGGATGAGAATGTTACAAGAGGGGCGTGGAATCATCTGCTCAAAAATCATTGTTTAATAAGAATGATTTAAATAATTCCAACAACACCTGCCGTTACATACGTGTAAAGTCTAATTCTATTAGTCACCCCCAACCAGTTTTTTTTTTTATTAAGATATGAATATAAAAGATATAAATGGAATTCAACAAGAACCCACTATGTTGGATAAGAAGAAATGAAATAGATGATATCCATATATTTCGATCACGGACTGTGATCCTCTTCAGTGGATCCTCTTCATGTCTTCTTATCCAACACAGTGGGTTCTTGTTGAATTTGACGAATGTGTTACGACATTACTTTGTAGTTATATAAATGGAAATTATATAATTTCATATAAACACAAAAAAAGGTCGGGGTAGGAGGTCTGCTGGAATCACTGTCTTAAGCACCTAAGTACGATGGCGCCTGCCTTGGCGTCATGAGACGTTAGTGGGTACACGAAGATGCCGACGTAGGCGTCATGATTATATATATATATATATATATATATATATATATATATATATATATATATATATATATATATATATATATATATATATATATATATATATATATGTAGTTGTACACGAGTTACCCCAGGAATTCTGTGAACTGGTTTGATCACGTTTTCTGTGTTTACTACTCATATTAAAGAGAACGAGTAATACAACAGTGAGTTTATATTTTATAATACGAGTAGTGTGATGCATCGTACATATGGCAGCCAATGCTGCGCGCGAGAATTTGACTCATACTGAAGTAGTTAATCTGTCTTGATAACAATGCAAGATTGACTGTTACAACTGTTATACTAAAAGGACATTGTTTTATCTGACTCAAGACTATTTTCTATGGCTTTGAAAAATCCAGTGGATTGGAGGCGGGGGGATAGGATGGGCTGTCATCCACGAGGAGCTAAGATAGATGGGAAACAAATGGATGATGAGTAGGGGGGGGTGTGCATGCCTTTGACTTGGCTACCTCTTTCATAAAGAGAAAGAAGACTATATGTACTTAGAGTAATCATGTTAGTTTATCTATCTATGTCACTGTCCAGTAATGTCGTAACACATTAATAAATACACTAAGAACCCACTGTTGATTGGATTTAAGAAAAGAAAGGAAATAACGATTTCCGTATATTTCGATCACTTGCTGTGATCCTCTTCAAGCGGAATACAAAGGCAAGAGAAAACACATATCTTATGTACAGAGGAGAGAGGTGGAGTGAGGGAACATGGACATGTCATATTATCAGGTAACGTCTATATTGCTGCGCGGGCTTTGTGGCAAGTCGTCCGCTTTTACAATAGAAGGAAGTAATTTGTTTACGGCCAAGGTGGTTATATAATCAGGTGACCATTGTCCTTTTGAAATATCAAAATTAGGGAAATGTTTAATTAAGGAAGATTCAATGATTTTCCTTTTATGTATCTATATACTAAGGGCTTCCTCCCTCTTATATGTGGGGGGGGGGGTAGCCAAGTCAAACCCACGCGCCCATTCCCATCTATTCCATTCCCATTCAATCCCTTGTTTCCCTCTCATCTTAGCTCCTCGTTGATGAAGGGTCATCCCTGTCTCCTGCTCATTGCCTGGGTCAGAAGCAATGCAGCAAGACACAGCACATCCAGAGCAAGTTACAAATCAGAAATATTTTTAGAAATGCGCATAATACCTGATAGATTTTGAGCAGCTCTCTTGAATTAATATAAATGAATATATATATATATATATATATATATATATATATATATATATATATATATATATATATATATATATACATATATATAACTGCATTGACTTGAAAGATATTATATATAATTTATATTAGATACGATCTTAGTTCGCCAAACTATTCAGTTTTTAACCAGAATCACACACCCATAGTAATATATATATATATATATATATATATATATATATATATATATATATATATATATATACATATATATATATATGCATGTATATATACATACAGGCAAAATCCCCTAACCTAAGCCGCCTGTCATCACTCCTACGGTCCTTTCTGACATTCGCTACTCTGTTACTACAATACAAATAATAATAATAATAATAATAATAAAAAAAAAAAAAATCATGTTCTGTATTACATGTAGAAATTAATTACAAGGTTTGTATAAACATGAAACCACCGAATAAAAGAACAAAAAGAACATAAAGAACCAAATATCACAAACCCGACAAAATAACACTGCACTCTCTTGCTACGATACAAATCAAAACAATAAAACAAAAAACCAATTCTGAATGACATAAAGAAATTAATTACATAGTTTGTATAAAGTGTCCACCGAAATAAAAAAAGAAGGAACAAAAAAGGACAAAAAGAACCAAACATCACATACCCGACAAAATAGAACTGCACTCTATGGCTACGATATAAATCAGAATTTGTTTTGTTTTGTTTTATTGTTTTGATTTGTATCGTAGCTATGGAGTGCAGTGTTATTTTGTCGGGTTTGTGATATTTTGTTCTTTATGTTCTTTTATTTAAGCTGGTTCCATGTTTATGCAAACCTTGTAATTAATTTCTACATGTAATTCAGAACATGATTAATTATTATTTTTTTTTTTTATAATTTGTATTGTAAAGGGTTTCTCTTTATCAACATTGCATTGTAATTACTATTGTTTTTAACATTATTATTATTATTATTATTATTATTATTATTATTATTATTATTATTATTATTATTATTATTATTATTATTATTATTATTATTATTATTATTATTATTATTGTTGTTATTATTGTTGCTATTATTATTATCATCATTATTATTATTATTATTGTTATTATTATTATTTACTATTATAATTATTATCATTATTATTATTATTATTGTTATTATTATTTACTATTATTATTATTATTTATTTATTTGTTTGTTTATTCGATTTATTTCGAACGGGGTGGGATTCAGGACAAGATTGATGGGGGACCTACAACATGGTTGAGAATTGATGAATGGGGAAATGGAGTGAAAGAGGTCAGGAACCGCTGTGACCTGACCCATCAAAGGTCAGCGGGTGTGTCACAAGGACAAAAGCGGCCGTGAACTCCACTCTCGACAATATTCCCGATTTAATATCTCGTTTATGCTCTCATATTCCTTGAAATATTTCACAGGTCGCTTTGGCAGTGATGATTCAAATAACCAAAGACGATGTCTCAATATACCATGTATTGTGGACACGAGCAAATGCAGTTCTGGTTTCGTGGTACTATTTTATTCAGCTGAGGGAAGCCTTCGGTAGCCGAAGGTTCAAGTCAACTGTGTGACTCTTTCGAGTATTTAGAGTGAGAAAGATTTCCAGGCGATGCGCCTTCAAGAGCGGGACCTCTTCAGTGTCCGCGGAGGCTTCTCCAGCCACAGATTCTCTTGAGGGGGTCAGGTTCCAGAAGAAGACTCAGAAGCGTTCCGGAGGCTGAGTTCAGCTCTTTCCAGCCTTCTCTCTTGTAGATTTTTTGTCCTTATTGGCCCACATTCTGTAATTGTGTGACTTTCGAGTATTTAGAGGAGAATGATTTCCAGGCGATGCGCCTTCAAGAGCGGGGCCTTTTCAGTGTCCGCGGAGGCTTCTCCAGCCACAGATTCTCTTGAGGGGGTCAGGTTCCAGAAGAAGCTTCAGGAGCGTTCTCGAGGCTGAGTTCAGCTCTTTCCAGCCTTCCTTCTTGTAGATCCTCTTGTCCTTTTCGGCCCACATTCTGTAATCGTCGTCTACGAGGTTTGCCTGTGACCAGGGCTTTCTTGTGGTCATCAGTTTGAAGAAGATGATGCCACAAGCCCACAGGTCGACTGGGGGGGCAAGGTACCTCTTCTCCTGTCGCTGCAGTAGTTCGGGTGCCATATACGACTTGGTGCCCACCTTTCGACTCAGTCGGATTTCTTTGCCGTCCTTGATGAACAGACCGGCAAGACCGAAGTCAGAGATCTTGAGAACCTTTTCTTTCGTCAGGAGAAGGTTGCCTGGCTTGAGATCTCGGTGGACGACACCTCTCGAGTGGATGTATTTGACGCCATCCAGCAGCTGTTTGAAGAACAATTCGACCTCATTTTCGCTCAGGTAAGGCATGTTGGTGGTCAGCTACCTTTGGAGCAATACTCAAGATTGAGGGAGAGTGTGTTGGTCTTCTGTTCCCAGCAGAAGAGTCTGAGCACATTGGGATGGCTCAACTGAACTTGGATAATTTCTTCGAAAGTGAATCCACGTTTCGAAGGCTGGGAAGGAAGGACCTTGCGGGCGATCCGTTTGTTCAGTTTTTTATTTTCCAAAAGAAAGACTTTGCCAAAACCTCCTTTTCCAAGAACCCTGACTCTTCTCCAGCCTGAAGTGAAGTTGCAACGGTTTAATTCTTCTTCGTTGTTTTTCAGGACTTTTTCGTAGTCGGTCAGGTCAATGGGTTTGTTGGCAAAGTCTGAGGTTTGGTCAAGTTGAGCTCCTGTTGAAGACTTGTCCTTCCGTCTGTGGCTGAGTACCTGGAAACAGCGGCAGAGTGCGAAGAACACCAGGAAGATCATGTTGATTGAAGAGTAGATTCCTACAACGACTGAAGTTCGGAGGGCCAAGAGCGATCACCACGAAGACTCGAGAAGTTGTGTCAGATTTGTGGTCACTTGGTGCACCAAGGCTGAGTTTCGGAAAGACGAGGTCATCGGCAGGATCACAACTTATCTACTCTCTTTCTCTGTCTCTCTCTCTCTCTCTCTCTCTATCTCTTTCTCTCTCTCTCTCTCTCTCTTTCATTCGTTGTTGGCGTAATCGCAAGTATACTGGTCTCGCATTCACTTGTTAGTGGGGTCGAATCCCGCACTTCTCTTTAATTAACATTTCTCTTTACGCTCGTTTGACTACTTTTAATTCTGGTTAAGATTTGAGCTCTTTTATCAGACAAGAATTTCAATTAGAAGAGAGGAACTTAATGAATATATTTAATCCCACTGGCACAATTCTAATTAGTATTTATCCTCTGTATTGTCAATTTTGACGATCCTTTGCAAAGAACGTTCTGCTATCTTGTGAAAATGTCGTTGATTTCTTAAATCGACTTATAATACCTGTGCCATTTGACCTGGGCGCCGATGGCGTGATCAGAAACGTGCTGGTCTCACGATTCGCTTAGTTGCGGGTTCGAATCCCGCACTTCTCTCCGATTTCCATCAGACAGAGAGAAGGAAATGGCAAAGGGGACGGCTTCGGTCGCAGCAGTTCAGCGCCTCCGTGCGTAGGCGTCTTACATTCTTCTATTTGTTTTGAAACATTTAATTGTCTGCTGTGAATGTGCTATAATATTTTTTTTATCTTTATTGAAATATATGGTTCTAATAAGTTATTTTTTATTTATATCTTATTTCTATTATTTTTTATTCTGATTTCTTTTGTTCTATTTTCATTAAGAAATGTAGGGTTGATTTCCATGGCTTGCAGTATTATCTTTTTATTTTATATGTATATTTTTTTACTGATATCCGTTTTAGAAATTAAATATATATTTTCTCTTAATCATCGGATTTGTGACAAAAATATCTGAATACACAATTGATGAATGCACTGGTTTTAACAATTCAATTAAGACTTTTCATCTTTTTTATCCCTCGCCCCGTCTTTCTCTCTCTCTCTCTCTCTCTCTCTCTCTCTCTCTCCCTCTCTCTCAAAAGGTTTCCGGCCAGGCCAGCTACGGTTGCCACCAAATCAGGGACCACAGCTTGCTTGTAGATCCCAAACCGCCATTTACGACCCAACACTGGGAGCGACTCAATGACCCATGCAAAGTCAGTAAAAGAAATCTCCTTGCAGACGTCAGAATAATGTAACGAGGGTGAGTGTAGGCACCTGTTGCATGTGTTGTCACTGACGGAGATCACACGACTTTCGGACACGACACTTGGGACCAAACGTGAAGCACAGCTCGACAGCGGCTAATGCAAAGTCCCTAACGATGACGAAAAATAGACCAATTGACACGCTTAGGCTGTTCATTCCTTATACCATTGACTTTAGAGGAATACTTATGTCGCGGCTATTGTGGCTTCTTGAAACGTTCCCTAACCAGACGATGCCTTTCTGTTGAAGATGTTGGTGTCGATTTCGAATACGTCTTCTGTCGTACATATGTCTTATATTATCAGTTGGTGACGCTTGCAGCACCAATAGCCCCGGCAACAGTAGTATGTAGTGGATGTCCGGCAACATAGTACGGCTAGACGTCAAGGGGAATGGAAAAGAGAATAGCTGAACACAAGAACGACCTGCGGCACCACAGAACTTCAAACTCTCTAGTGATACACATACAGACACACGGTCATTTTCCAAAATGGGAAAGCCACGACCTCTCCGAATGGACTTGGAGAAGAAAACACTGGTAGAAGCGGCCTACATCACACTGGGAGAGGTTACGAACTACAGATATGGCTTTGTCAACCCATCAAGCTGGTCCTCGAAGGAGAAACGGACAAATCAACTTGCTCCGTTCTAAGACTTCCAGCTGGATGATCCGCGGTGAGAGTATATATATACACTGGTAGTAAATGTCTGTCACTCTGAAGAAGACCTGTGGTCGAAACGTCATCAGTATAGTCTTCCTACCCTGACGTGCGTTTTTCTACCATCTTTTACACACACACACACAAACATGCACATTATATATATGTATATATATATATATATGTATATATATACATATATATATATATACGCACACACACACACACACACACACACACATATATATATATATATATATATATATATATATATATATGCTAATAAGAACATGGGTACGTGTGTTCACTTATGCAAAGTAGACCACTTGGAAAAAGAAACTAACGAAGCAGAGCGCTTTCGTATATTACATCTTCAGTGCAACAAGTACATAGTGATAGGAATACATAGACAATATATACATGATACAAAGGAACAAGGACAGTTTGAATAAGCGTAGCGACCACGTATATGCATTTATTCATATATTATATATTCATATATTATATATAATGTATATAAGGGATCCAACCTCATTAGAAAGGATTCAAATCCCTTAAGGAATCACGAAGAAGGACCACATACCTTCGTGCCGTCAGTCGGATTCGAACCGTAGAGGGATGGGTTAGCGCCACAGCACACTACCCACTACTCCACGACATATGCTTTTACTGGCAACGCAATTAGATACTCCTTCATATTACATGAGTACATACATTCATTGGAAAGAGCTTTTTAGGACTTCAGGGCCAATAGTCGATTAGAAATATAGTCTTGAAGACCCGGCCGGATAGAAAAAGAAAGAAAGAAAGAAAAAAAAAAGTATTGACACAAATACCCCCCATAGACCCGACCGGGAAAAGAAAGAAAGAAGAAAAAAAAAAAGGGGATGGGGGGACAGATAATCAATCTGAAAAAGTTTATTGGGATTCAGTGACTCAACCTTCCAGCCTCTTCTTCCCTTCCTCCTTCTCATCCTCCCCAACCACGTTCTCCCACGTCTCTCTTATCCTATTCCCATTCCCCCATTCCCTCATCACGGTCAACCTAGGGCGATTGGGTCGTTTCCTCCTAAGCTTTACGAGGGATTCTCGCTCTTACGCGCTCACAGCTGAGGGCCTTCGACGATCAAGACATGTTACGGGATGCGGTGTACCAGTTATAACATCATTTCCAGGTTTTATTAGCCTCTCGTTCCTCAACGGAATCTAAACGCTAACATCCAGTTTAGTTTGGGATTGATTAAAAATGAATAAATATTTTTAAGTCCAATCGTAGAATGTGCTACTGTGTAGGTTTCAGAATGATTTGATGACGGTGTTTTCTTGTTCGCTGAACTCTGATTCTGAAAGTTCAACACTGAAGTCTATTTCTCGCTTAAGGCAGTATAACACGACGTCGAGTTCTCTTGTTCTTTGAGTGACAGGCGGTGTTCATGTTTTTACTGTTATTATTCATTCAACTAGTAATTACAAATGTTTCCATATTGGTTAATTGATTTGTTTTATCATGCATCTATATGCATGTTAGTTACAAGATAGGTATATATATATATATATATATATATATATATATATATATATATATATATATATATATATATACATGAATTATGTTGTTCATTAACTAATCTATTTGCTTATTTATTTATATACATATATATACTTATATTTATATATCTAAAATATGTAAATATATACATATCCATAATTTTGATATATTATGTTGTATAGCCCATCTCTCTCTCTCTCTTTCTCTCACTCTCTCTCTCTGTGTATCTATATATCTGTTTCCCTGTCTATCTATCTAGCTACTTATCTATCTCTAATTATCTATCTTTCTATATATCTATCAATCTTTCACCCTCTCCCTCTCTCTTTGTCTATTTAGCTATATAGATACCCGACTACGTAACTATGTCTATCTATCTATATCTATTTTTTTCAGACAGTTCTGAGATATAACCATATATCTGATATGAGTTTTTCTCTGTTCCTATATATTTTATATCATCCAATTCTGAAAGCGCAAGGGTTTTCAGTCAGCTTCTCCTTTCATAAGGATATAAGAATAAAGGAGATCGCAAGAGACCATAAGGGCTACACTAGGCAGTTCCATATCCATGACCACCTGTCATCCCCATCCATAAAGTTGTCTAACCGTTTCTTAAAACAACCGATAGTTTCAGCACTCACTACTTGGTTACCAAGAGTATTCCATTCGTTGACCACCCTATTAGGAAACCAATTCTTTCCTATTTCCTTCTTAAATCTATATCTGTCCAAATTAAATCCATTACTGCGAGTCCTGACCTATTGTTTCAATATGATGACCTTATTTGCGTCACCTTGTTAAAGCCTTTGATCCACTTGAACACCTCTATTAGATCACCCCGTACTCTGCGTCTTTCCAGAGAGTATAAGTTTCGCATTCCAGATATTATGTATTGTTGTTCTTCAGTTTCTTTAAGGTCAATTCATTACTTCAATTGAATCGTTTTGCACCCACTTACTACCACTAGTTTTTGGTTAGTGGGTTAGTGACTCCCACTGGGGAGACTCCCGGGTCCCCCCACTGGATGGGGGGGGGGAAGGAGTTCCATAAGTTGAGAACCATGGCAATAGGATTAATAGAAATGGATTAGTTAAAGCTTTCTGAAACATCATTACGTCATAGAATTTCAGTGACGTCATGAACTATTTTGTTCAGGTGAAAGAAAGCCTGGGACATCAATATGTCATAGAATCTCAGTGACGTCATGAAGTATTTTTTTCAGCTAAGTGGCCGATACATCATTACGTCATAGAATTTCAGTGACGCCATGAACTATTTTGTTCAATTGAGGGACCGAGACATCATTACGTCATAGAATCTCAATGACGTCATGAAGTATTTTGTTCAGCTAAGGGGCCGATACATCATTACGTCATAGAATTTTAGTGACGTCATGAACTATTTTGTTCAATTGAGGGACCGAGACATCATTACGTCATGGCGTTTCTGTGACTTCATGAATTATGTTGTTTATTCATTCATCCATTTACATATTTATTTATTCGTTTATTTATCTATTTGTTTGTTTATTTAGTCCACTTTTGCTCTTCCTCTTGTGTGTTTGTCATAATTTTCCAACAAGAACATGAATGTCTTTCTTCAAACTACCCCTGCTTCGTAGTAAGTATGCATGATTCACATTTTCTATCCACAGCAAGAAAAGCATGAAATGTCTAATATATGATAATTATGATTGTCAACTCTGAAATAAAGAAAAGGGTTTCTCTTTATCAACATTGTATTGTATTTACTATTTTTGTTACCATTACCATCATCATTATTATTATTACTGTTATTATTATTATTATTATTGTTATTAA
>NW_027467735.1:205000-215000 GCF_046742065.1 Oratosquilla oratoria
CAGTTTGAGACCATTGTTTCTTGTCTGATCCCAACGCCTCGTGTACACACACATACATCCCCCCGCCCGCACACCACACACACACACACACACACACACACACACACACACACACACACACACACACACACACACACACACACACACACACACACACACACACACACACACACACACACACACACACACACACACACACACACACACACACACACACACACATATATATATATGTGTGTATGTGTATATATATATATACATATATATGTATATATATATATATATATGTATATATATATATATACTGTATACATATATAAATATGTATGTATGTATATGTTTATATATATATGCATATATATATACATATATATATATATAAATATGTATATATATATATATAAATATGTATATATATATATATATGTATGTATATATATATTTATATATATGTATACCTGTATATATGTATATATATATATATATATATATATATATATATATATATATATATATATATATATATATATACATACACCTGGAACGTAATCAAATACTCCTTGATATTATACGTATACATGCATTACAAAAGAGGTTTTTAGGACTTCAGGTCCAACAGTTGTTAAAAAAAAAAAAAATGAATGATTATCCCAATAGACCCGAACAGAAAGAAAGAAAAACGAAGAGGAAGAAAGAAAAGCGAATAGATAAACGATCGGAAGAAGTTTAAATGGATTCAGTGACTCAACCTTCCAGCCTCTTCTTCCCTCCTCCCCCTTCCCCTCCCCAACCACGTTCTCCACACCACGTTCTCCCTCGCTTCTCTTATTCCATTCCCATTCCCCCATTCCCTCATCACGAGCCAACCCAGGGCGATTGGGTCGTTTCTTCCTAAGCTTTACGAGGGATTCTCGCTCTTACGCGCTCACAGCTCAGGGCCTTCGACAATCAAAACTTGTTATGGGATGCAGTGTACCAGTTATAACATGTTTTGCAGGCTTAGCCTCTCGTACCTCGACGGAATCTAAACGTTAATGTCGCATTTAGTCTGGGATTAAAATAAGATTAATACATACTCTTTCATCCCGATTGTAGTGCTAAACTGGTTTCAGAATGATCTGATGACGGTGCATCTTCCTCTCTCAACTCTGATTCTGAAGCTTCAACACTGAAGTATGTCTCTCGATAAAGGCAATATACTCGTAACACGATGTCGAGTTCTCTTGTTCTCTGACTAACAAGCGGCGTTGATGGTCTTATTGTTATTATTCAATGATATAACTAATTATCTCAAATATCTCCATATTGGTGATTATGCATCTATACTCGGATGCATGTACAGTTACATGATAGATATGTAGATATATGCAGAAATGTATATGTATGTATGTATATATATATATATATATATATATATACATGTTGAATTAAATTTGACCGCAGCTTGGGCTAGAATCAACTTCTTGTTGATAGACTCAAGTTTTCTAATCAGAGATCTCGGCTCATCAGGGAGGCGGAATAAAATACTACCGTACGACGTTTCGCTCATCTTTGAGCATTTTCAAGTACAAAATATATTTGGTACAAAGCTGTTACAGTTTATATACAACTAAAGTGGTAATTGGGAGAGGTTTAAAAAGAAACTGAAGTGGTAATTAGGAGAGGTCACAGTGAATATGTGGGATTTTGTGCAAGGGTGGACTCAGTGGGAATCTGTCCCTTGTGATTCTGGAGTTTCTTGTAATGTGTGTCTTATGTCCGGGGCTGACTTGGTGATATTCTGTCAAATCTTCTTTTGGAGTTGATTGTGGTGGTGAATGTGTGTCCATGTAGGGTAGCCAGAGCCAGTGGGGTCATTCCATTTTGTATATTCATAGAGGGTTTTTTTTTCCTTAATATAAAGGGCCTCTAGAATCTCCAACCGGTGGCTGTCATTGGCAGAATCTAGGATCCTCGTGTTGTCGACCAAGATCTCCCTGGACAAAAGAGTAGAGTGTGTGTCAGAAAAGTGTTTCTTCGGAGCTCCGTTCTGTAAATGGCAAGTGAGGCGTCGGGAAAGAGAAGTTGTCGTCATTCCTATATAGGAAGAAGGACGAAGCTTGCAGTCTTCGTGTGGGCAGATGAATTCGTAGACGACTTTACTTCTTTTGAGGATGTTTTGGGTACGGAAAGGGTTATTTTTTAGGATGAGGTTAGAGGTTTTGGTGTTTTTGTAGAAAATACGGAGCTCGAACTTGTCCTCGGGGTCTATGGGATGGGTTCCACGTTGTACTATTTCCCTCATTACTCTTTCATCAGTACGGTATGCTGTACTCATGAAAGATCTGCAATGCAGAAGGATTGGAGGGCGTTTCTCAGGGCAGGGGTTGTGACATCTCATATAAGCGTCCATTTTTTGCATGATGATAGACTGGACGTCTTTGTTGGAAAATCCATTATTCACTAGGACTTGCTGTAGGCGTTGAAGCTCTTGATGGAGTAGGGGCCAAGTAGAACAATGGGTGAATGCTCTGTTGACGTAAGAGCGGATGACACTTCTTTTATAAGAGGTGGGACATTCTCCTTCGGCGTTGAGGCATCTTCCTTCATTAGTTTCTTTGACGTGAACTGAAGTCACGAATTTGCTATCAACTGGCTTAACAAACACGTCTAAGAAGGGTAAGGACCCATCATCATGCAGCTCGAGAGTGAAATTAAGGCAAGAGCTACTTATAAAGGCGTCACGTAAATCTTGGAGATGTTTCCGGTCTTTGACCTCCACAAAAATGTCGTCCACATATCTACCATAAGTGAAAGGACGAAGATGGGGAACAGAAAGAACTCTTCTCTCCACCAGGCCCATGTAAAAGTTGGCAAAGAGGACCCCAAGTGGGGACCCCATCGCCACACCGTCCACCTGCCTATACATTTTTCCATCTGGTCCACGAAATGGAGATTCTTTGGTGCAGGCTTTAAGCAGAAGACGCAGCAGGTTTTCCGGGATGTCCAAGTGTTGATGGTGGGAACGGTAGACCTCAATCAAGATGAAGTCTATTGTCTCATCAACGGGGACGTTAGTAAAAAGGCTTTCGGCATCAAGAGATGCAATAAGGCCTGTGGGTTCTTTGCTGTGGAGTAGATCAATGAACTCTTTAGGGGATCTGAGCAAGCAGGTACTGGGAGTATAGGGAGAGAGAAGACTGTTTAGAGTTTTTGCTAGGTTGTAGGTCGGGGTGGGGATTTGGCTGATAATAGGTCTAAGCGGGTAGTTGGGTTTATGTTTTTTCACATTGCCATAAGCATAGCCAGGACCATGGTCCCCAGAAATGCGGGAAAGGTGGATTCCCCCGGTTTTGGCGTTAATGGCATCAATTATGGCATTACCCTTAGATTTCAAGTTGGTGGTAGGATCCCTGGAGATTCGTCCAAATTTAGAGGCATCTCCCAAGATCATATCCATCTTTTGTAAGTACTCACACTTTGGCAGGAGAACGAACACAGGAGATTTGTCGGCTCTTCTTATAACAATGTCTTCGTTTTCCCGGAGTTCTGTAGCGGCTTTCTTCAGGCTGGCATCAATCAGACGACTCCTATAGGAACCTCGAGATTGACTTGCTTCGGCCAACAATTCGACAGAAAGGTTGGGGGAAGTAGAAACTTTACCCTCGTGTTCTAGAGCGTAGATGTTCTCAAGGAGAACCTCTATCTCCACTCTCTTCTGGTGAGGGCTGGGCTTTTTTAGGGCATGACAGTTGAGGCTCGAGGTTCCTATAGGAGTCATCTGATTGATGCCAGCCTGAAGAAAGCCGCTAGAGAACTCCGGGAAAACGAAGATATTGTTATAAGAAGAATTCCTCTTCTCTCACACCTCCTTGCATGTTGAAGTTCAAACCCTTAGACAAGACCTTGGTCTCGGGTTGACTGAGTGGTCTACTCGAGAGGTTCCTAACCCACCTTTCCGGCTCCTGCCGCCTAGTGTCTAATAATGGCGGCAGGAGCCGGAAAGGTGCATGTTGAAGTTCAAACCCTTAGACAGGACCTTGGTCTCGGGTTGACTGAGTGGTCTACTCGAGAGGTTCCTAACCCACCTTTCCGGCTCCTGCCGCCTAGTGTCTGATAATGGCGGTAGGAGCCGGAAAGGTGGGTTAGGAACCTCTTGAGTAGACCACTCAGTGAACCCGAGACCAAGGTCCTGTCTAAGGGTTTGAACTTCAAGATGCAAGGAGGTGTGAGAGAAGAGGAATTCCTGGCTGCGGTGGAAACGGGAGTCAACTTGATGACGTGCAGTGAGGAAGGTAAACAGGACACAAGGATGCGCATAGTGGGAGCACTGGGGAGACCAGTGCGGGGACATAATCTCACTACGGAGGAGACCAAGGCTTTGACAGGCTTAAGACGAGATCGGTCCATAGTGATACTGTCGAGTGACAAAGGCAGATCGACGGTGGTTATGGACAAGAGCGACTATGAAGGTAAGGCCATGACACCACTTCAGGACATGAAGACTTACGAAGTAGTATTAGCAGACCCCGCTGCTAAGTTGCAGAGGAAAGTGGAGGGAGAATTGAAGAAATTAAAAGAGGCGAGGTTAATTACGGAACGGGAATGTACCAGGATGAGGCCGGGGGACTCCACGATCCCCAAGTTTTATGGACTTCCCAAGGTGCACAAAGAAGGGGTACCCCTAAGGCCCATTATTGCTTTCAGGGGCTCGTCTACTTACAAGTTGGCGAGGGATTTGGCCAAAGGTCTGAGGCCTCTAGTGGAAAGCTCAGAGAGGATGCTTAGCAACTCGGCAGACTTCGTAGAGAGACTTAGAGGAGTCAGCTTGGGTGAGGATGATTGCTTGGTGTCGTTTGATGTCAAAGCCATGTTGACGTTATTACCACAGGGTCTAATAAGGCAGGCTGCTATGTCAAGGGTGTAGGGTAACCTCGAATTCCTAGATAAGTCAAAACTGACGGCAAAGGAATTGATGGGGCTGGTCTATTTGTGTCTGGACTCAACCTTTTTCAAGTTCAGGGATAAAATATTTCATCAAAAGGTTGGGACGCCTATGGGCTCTCCAATTTGGGTGGTTTTGGCGGAAATGGCCATGCAGCGCTACGAGGAGGAGGTATTGGAGGATGCGCCACCTTCATTGAAATTATGGGTAAGGTACGTGGATGACGTTTTTGTCGTTATGAAGAAAGAAGACGTGGAACCTTTCCTCGAGCGACTGAATACAAAGAATGAAGCCATCCAGTTTGAGATGGAGAAAGAGGAGAAGGGTCAATTGCCATTCCTGGATGTCATGGTGACGAGAAGCGGGTCCACACTGATGACGGGGGTTTATAGAAAGGACACCCATACAGACCGGCTTCTGGACTATGGCAGCTGTCATCCGGCCACCCACAAAAGAAGTGTGATCAAGACGCTGTGGTCTAGGGTGGAAAAGGTGTGTTCCACGGAAGATAGCAAGAGGAAGGAGAGGAGTCACCTGAAGAAGGTATTTAGGGACAAGGGCTACCCGAATTCGGTGGTAAAGAGGTGGACGACACGACAACAGAGGGTAAGGATGGACGACAGACGACCGGACGCGGTGTTGTAATAGCACACAAACCGAGGAACACGCTACATAGGGCCTTGACCAAAATTAAGGACACGGTGAGCCAAGCGAACCGAATAGGGGTGGTTTATGACATTAGGTGTAAGGACTGCGAGACACATCATGTTGGGGAAACTAGCAAGAAATTAGCGACAAGACTGCTAGAACACCAGAGGGCTGTCGGTAGGAAGGACATGAGTTCGGCCATCTCAAGACACTGCGAGGAAACGGGACACGAAATGGACTGGCAAAACGCGGAAGTGAACTACGGAGGTAGTGGAAAAAGCACCAGATTATTCTTGGAAGCTTGGTCAAGTGACGATAATGGTGTCAATAGATGCATCACTCTAAACCCAATTTATAAGGGGGCGAAGGATAGGCTGGAGAGGAAGCATACTTCTTAACATGTTTATGTTGTGTGTTTTATTTGTTTTTGTTTCGACACGACGGTAGTGTGTTTCTTGATGTGTTTTGTACCATTCCATCTTATTTTTATTTTTTATTCTTATGTATGTAATTCTATTTATTTATGAAATATACTAACGGTGGTGGCATACGCTACATGACTTTTGTTCCGCGTATCGTTGTGGCATGCCACGTCGTACAGCTTTTATACCCAATCTTGGGGGACATTTTTCACACTGCATTTCTTATTTATTTCAATGTGTACTCCTCCTTTTTTGCATGTTTATGATATTGATGGATTTTATGTTCTTGTTCCAATTTCTTTTGTTAGTGACAATACATGCTTCGCGGGACATTTGTTCCACGGGGGTGCACAGTGGTGCGACCCATCGGTAGCGGGCTGAGTTCTCACAGCCTTCACTGTATTTTTTTTTTCTTTTTTCTTTAGTAAACTCGGTGAATGTTTTCAAGGAAGTATTGCACATGTTATATTACAGTTTTATTGATATTTGTTTAATTTGTGTTTTTGATATGGTCTAACTGCGTTGGATTATTACGGTTTCTGTGAAGACCTGTCCCAGTGTACCAAATTCCCCTATTTATGTACATTTCCATTGCTATCACTGCATTACCCTGAAGACGAACCCCGGACAGGGTTCGAAACGTCGAAATAAATTGACGAACGTCGAGTCCAGCGTATACTTTCTCCCATAAAAATGGTTCCTGGGCTCCAGCTATTTACGAATACATATATATATATATATATATATATATATATATATATATATATATATATATATATACATACATACATACATACATACATGAATAATGTTGTTCATTAACCAATCTATTTACTTATTTATCTATATAAATATATGTACTCGTATGTTAGTTATTTAAAAGATGTGAATATATACATATCCATAATTTTGATGTATCATGTTTTATAGCCCATCTTTCTCTCTCTCCCTCCACCTCTCTCTCTCTCTCTCTCTCTCTCACTTTCTCTCTCTCTCTATCTATCTATCTCAGTCTATCTAACTTTATATATATATATATAAGTAAATATGTATGTATATATATATATATATATATATATATATTTATATATATCATATATATATATATATATATGTATATGTATATATATATGTATATGTATATATATGTATATATATATATATATACATATATATATATATATATATATGTATAATATATATATATATATATGTATGTATATATATATATATATATATATATATATATATATCCCTATCTATTTATTTAGCTACTTATCTGTCTATCTATAAATAACTGCCTGTCTTTTTACCAATCTATCAATCTTTCTCCCTCTACCTCTCTCTCTATTTGTCTTTTTACTATCTAGATATCCTACTACGTATCTATCTGTATATCTATCTAAATTTTTATCACACAGTTCTGAGATATAACCATATATTTTATATGTCTTTTGTCTCGCCCACTGTTATGAAAGGGCGAGGGCTTTCAGCTAGGCTCTCGTTACGTAACCCAGACATTATGTATTGCTGTTCCTCAGTTTCTTTAAGGTCAATTCATTACTTCGATTGCATCGTTTTGCTTCCACTTACTACCACTAGTTTTTTGGTTCGTCTGTTAGTGACTCCCACTGGGGAGACTCCCGGGTCTGCCCAGGGGAGTGGCCGGGGGGGTGGGGGAGGAGTTCCCTAAGTGGAGAACCAGGACAATAGGATTAATACGAATGGATTAGCTGCAGCTCTCTGAAACATCATTACGTCATGGAATTTCGGTGACGTCATGAAGTATTTTGTTCAGCTGAGGGTCTGAGACATCAATACGTCATATAATTTCAGTGACGTCATGAGGTCATCTGAGGGGCCGAGACATCATTACGTCAGAGAATTTCAGTGACGTATTGAAGTAATTTGTTCAAGTAACGACCCGAGACATCAATACGTCATAGATTTTCAGTGACGTCACGAGGTATTTTGTGCAATTGAGGGGCCGATACATCATTACGTCACGGCGTTTCTGTGACGTCATGAATTATGTTGTTTATTCGTTCATCCATTTACTTATTTATTTATTCATTTATTCATTTATTGATCTGTTTATCAGTTTATTTAGTCAACCTTTGCTCTTACTTTTGTTGTTTTGTTAATTTATTCCAAGGAGAACATGAATGTCTTTCTTCACACTTTCCCTGCTTCGTAGTAAGTATGCATAATTCACATTTTCTAGCCACATAAAAAAATTAAATGTCAAATATGTTATAATTATGAGTGTTAACTTTGAAAAAAGCAAAGCGTTTCTCTTCATCAACATTGAATTGTAATTATTATTATTTTTACCATTATTATTATTACTATTATCATTATTACTATTATCATTATCATTATTATTATTATCATTGTTATCATTATTATTAGTATTATCATTACTATTATTATTATTATTATTTATTTATTTATTTATTTATTTCAATTTTTGTAACGGGGTGGAATTTAGGACAAAATTGAATGGGGAGCCACAAATGGTTGAGAATTGATGAATGGTGAAATGGAGTGAAAGAGGTCAGGAACAGACGCGACCTGACCCATTAAAGGTCAGCGGGTGTGTCACAAGGACAAAAGCGGCCGTGAACTCCACTCTTGACAATATTCCCGATTTAATATCTCGATTATGCTCTCATATTCCCTCAAATATTTCACAGGTCGCTTTGGGAGTGATGATTGAAATAACCAAAGACGACGTCTCGATACGCCAGGTATTGTGGGCACGAGCAAATGCAGTTCTGGGTTCGTGGTATTGTTTTATTCAGCTGAGGGAAGCCTTCGGTAGCCGAAGGCTCAAGTCAATTGTGTGACTCTTTCGAGTATTTAGAGTGAGAAAATTTTCCAGGCGATACGCCTTCAAGAGCGGGACCTCTTCAGTGTCCGCGGAGGCTTTTCCAGCCACAGATTCTCTTTAGGGGGTCAGGTTCCAGAAGAAGACTCAGGAGCGTGCTCGAGGCTGAGTTCAGCTCTTTCCAGCCTTCTCTCTTGTAGATCCTTTTGTCCTTTTCGGCCCACATTCTGTAATCGTCGTCCACGGGGTTTGCTTGTGACCAGGGCTTTCTTGTGGTCATCAGTTTGAAGAAGATGACGCCACAAGCCCACAGGTCGACTGGAGGGCCGAGGTACCTCTTCTCCTGTCGCTGCAGTACTTCGGGTGCCATGTACGACTTGGTGCCCACCTTTCGGCTCAGTCGGATTTCTTTTCCGTCCTTAAGGAAGAGACCGGCAAGACCGAAGTCAGAGATCTTGAGAACCTTTTCTTTGGTCAGGAGAAGGTTGCCTGGCTTGAGATCTCGGTGGACGACACCTCTCGAGTGGATGTATGTGACGCCATCCAGGAGCTGTTTGAAGTAGAATTTGACCTCATTTTTGCTCAGGTAAGGCATGTTGGTGGTGAGGTTGCCTTTGGAGCAATACTCAAGATTGAGGGAGAGTGTGTTGGTCTTCTGTTCCCAGCAGAAGAGTCTGAGCACATTGGGATGGCTCAACTGAACTTGGATCATTTCTTCGAAAGTGAATCCACGTTTCGAAGGCTGGGAAGGAAGGACCTTGCGGGCGATCTGTCTTTTCAGTTTTTTATTTTCCAAGAGAAATACTTTGCCAAAACCTCCTTTTCCAAGAACCCTGACTCTTCTCCAGCCTGAAGTGAAGTTGCAACGCTTTAATTCTTCTTCGTTGTTTTTCAGGACTTTTTCGTAGTCGGTCAGGTCGATGGGTTTGTTGGGAAAGTTTGAGGTCCTGTTGAAGACTTGTCCTTCCGTCTGTGGCTGAGTTCCTGGAAACAGCGGCAGAGTGCGAAGAACACCAGGAAGATCATGTTGATTGAAGAGTAGATTCCTACAACGACTCAAGTTCGGAGGGCCAAGAGCGATGACCACGAAGACTCGAGAAGTCGTGTCAGATTTGTGGTCACTTGGTGCACCAAGGCTGAGTTTCGGAAAGACGAGGTCATCGGCAGGATCACAAC
>NW_027467735.1:222500-232500 GCF_046742065.1 Oratosquilla oratoria
GTACTATTATTATTAGTATTAATATTATTATTATCATTATTATTATTATTATTATCATTATTATATTATTATTACTATTATTATTATCATTTATTTATTTCATTTTTTTAACGGGGTGGGATTCTGGAGAACACTGAAGGGGGAGCTACAAAATGGTTGAGAATTCATGAAGAGGGGGAAGGGAGTGCTAAAGGTCGAGAACCACTTCGACCTGACCCATTAAAGGTCGGCGGATGTGTTACAATGACAGAACCAGCCGTGAACTCCACTCTCGACAATATTCCCTATTTAATATCTCGTTTATGCTCTCATATTCCTTGAAATATTTTACAGGTCGCTTTGGGGGTGATGAATCAAACAATTAAAGATGACGTCTCAATACGCTAGGTATTGTGGGCACGAGGAAATGCAGTTCTGGGTCCGTGGTACTGTTTTATTCAGCTTTATTTGTCTATTTACTATCTAGATATCCTACTACGTATCTATCTGTACATCTATCTATATCTATTTTTATCACACAGTTCTGAGATATAACCATATATCTGATATGTCTTTTGTCTCGCCCACAGTTCTGAAAGGGCGAGGGCTTTCGGCTGGCCTCTCGTTACGTAACCCAGACATTATGTATTGCTGTTCCTCAGTTTCTTTAAGGTCAATTCATTACTTCGATTGCATCGTTTTGCATCTACTTACTACCACTAATTTTTTGGTTAGTGGGTTAGTGACTCCCACTGGGGAGACTCCCAGGTCAGCCCAGGGGAGTGGGGGGGGGGAAGTTCCATAAGTGGAGAACCAGGGCAATAGGATTAAGAGGAATGGATTAGCTGCAGCTCTCTGAAACATCATTACGTCATGGAATTTCGGTGACATCATGAAGTATTTTGTTCAGCTGAGGGTCTGAGGCATCAATACGTCATATAATTTCAGTGACGTTATGAGGTCATCTGAGGGGCCGAGACATCCTTACGTCATAGAATTTCAGTGACGTATTGAAGTAATTTGTTCAAGTAACGACCCGAGACATCAGTACGTCATAGATTTTCAGTGACGTCACGAGGTATTTTGTGCAATTGAGGGGCCGATACATCATTACGTCACGGCGTTTCTGTGACGTCATGAATTATGTTGTATATTCATTCATCCATTTATTTATCTATTTATTCTTTTATTGATCTGTTTATCAGTTTGTTTATTTAGTCAACCTTTGCTCTTACTTTTGTTGTTTTGTTAATTTTTCCCAAGGAGAACATGAATGTCTTTCCTCACACTTTCTCTGCTTCGTAGTAAGTATGCATAATTCACTTTCTCTAGCCACATAGGAAAAATAAATGTCAAACATGTTATAGTTATTACTGTTAACGTTGAAAAAAAAAGCAGAGCGTTTCTCTTCATCAACATTGAAGTGTAATTACTATTATTTTTACCATTATTGTTACTATTATTATTATTATTATTATTATTATCATTATTATTATTATTATTATTATTATTATTATTATTATTATTATTATTATTATTATTATTGTTATTATTATTATCATTATTATTATTATTATCATTATTATTATTATCATTATTATTATTATTATCATTATTATTATTATTATTATTATCATTATTATTATTATTATCATTATTATTATGATTGTTATTGATATTATTATTACTAATATTATTTATTTATTTGTTTGAATTTTTTAACGGTGTGAGATTTAGGACAAAATTGAAGGGGGAGCCACAAATGGTTGAGAACCGCTGCGACCTGACCCATTAAAGGTCAGCGGATGTGTCACAAGGACAGAAGCGGCCGTGAACTCCACTGTCGACAATATTCCAGAATTAATGTCTCGTTTTATGCTCTCACATTCCTTCTAATGTTCTACAGGTCGTTTATTGGTGATGATTCAAATAACTTAAGATGACGTCTCAATACACCATGTCTTGTGGGCACGAGGAAATGGAGTTATGGTTTCGTGGTACTGTTTTATTCAGCTGAGGGAAGCCTTCGGTAGCCGAAGGCTTAAGTCAATTGTGTGATAATTTCGAGTATTTAGAGTGGAAATGATTTGCAGGCGATGCGCCTTCAAGAGCGGGGCCTCTTCAGTGTCCGCGGAGGCTTCTCCAGCCACAGATTCTCTTCAGAGGATTAGGTTCCAGAAGAAGATTCAGAAGCGTTCTCGAGGCTGTGTTCAGCTCTTTCCAAGCTTCCTTCTTGTAGATCCCCTTGTCCTTTTCAGCCCACATTCTGTAGTCATTGTCGTTGAGGCCTGCCTTTGACCAGGGCTTTCTTGTGGTCATCAGGTTGAAGAAGATGATGCCACAAGCCCACAGGTCGACTGGAGGGCCGAGGTACCTCTTCTCCTGTCGCTGCACTACTTCGGGTGCCATGAACGACTTGGTGCCCACCTTTCGGCTCAGTCGGATTTCCTTGCCGTCCTTAAGGAAGAGACCGGCAAGACCGAAGTCGGAGATCTTGAGAACCTTGTCTTTGGTCAGAAGAAGGTTGCCTGGCTTGAGATCTCGGTGGACGACACCTCTCGAGTGGATGTATTTGACGCCATCCAGCAGCTGTTTGAAGTAGAATTGGACCTCATTTTTGCTCAGGTAAGGCATGTTGGTGGTGAGGTTGCCTTTGGAGCAATACTCAAGATTGAGGCAGAGTGTGTTGGTCTTCTGTTCCCAGCAGAAGAGTCTGAGCACATTGGGATGGCTCAACTGAACTTGGATCATTTCTTCGAAAGTGAATCCACGTTTCGAAGGCTGGGAAAGAAGGACCTTGCGGGCGATCCGTTTCTTGAGTTTTTTATTTTCCCAAAGAAACACTTTGCCAAAACCTCCTTTTCCAAGAACCCTGACTCTTCTCCAGCCTGAAGTGAAGTTGCAACGCTTTAATTCTTCTTCGTTGTTTTTCAGGACTTTTTCGTAGTCGGTGAGGTCGATGGGTTTGTTGGCAAAGTCTGAGGTTTGGTCAAGTTGAGCTCCTCTTGAAGACTTGTCCTTCCGTCTGTGGCTGAGTTCCTGGAAACAGCGGCAGAGTGCGAAGAACACCAGGAAGATCATGTTGATTGAAGAGTAGATTCCTACAACGACTGAAGTTCGGAGGGCCAAGAGCGATGACCACGAAGACTCGAGAAGTCGTCTCAGATTTGTGGTCACTTGGTGCACCAAGGCTGAGTTTCGGAAAGACGAGGTCATCGGCAGGATCACAACTTATCTACTCTCTCTCTCTCTCTCTCTCTCTCTCTCTCTCTCTTTCTCTATCTATCTATCTTTTTTCTCTCTCTCTCTCTTTCTCTCTCTCTCGCTCTCTCTCTCTTTCATTCGTTGTTGGCGTAATCGCAAGTATACTGGTCCCGCATTCACTTTTAGTGGGTTCGAATCCCGCACTTCTCTTTAATTAACATTTCTCTTTACGCTCGTTTGACTACTTTTAAGTCTGGTTAAGCTTTGAGCTATTTTATCAGACAAGAATTTAAATTAGAAGATAGCAACTTAATGAATATATTTAATCCCACTGGCACAATTTTAATTTGTATTTATCCTCTGTGTTATCAATTTTGACGACGCTTTGCAAAGAACGTTCTGTTATCTTGTGACAATGTTGTTGATTTCTTAAATCGACTTATAATACCTGTGCCATTTGACCTGGGCGCCGATGGCGTGATCAGAAACGTGCTGGTCTCGCGATTCGCTTAGTTGCGGGTTCGAATCCCGCACTTCTCTCCGATTTCCATCAGACAGAGAGAAGGAAATGACAAAGGGGACGTCTTCGGTCGCAGCAGTTGAGCGCCTCCCTGCGTAGGCGTCTTACATTCTTCTGTTTGTTTTGAAACATTTAATTATGTCTGCTGTGAATGTGCTATAATATTTTTTTATCTTTATTGAAATCTATGGTTCTAATAATTAATTTTTTATTTATATATTATTTATTTCTATTATTTTTTATTCTGATTTCTTTTGTTCTATTTTCATAAAGAAATGTAGGGTTTATTTCCATGGCTTGCAGTATTACCTTTTTATTTTATATGTATATATCTTTTACTGATATCCGTTTTAGAAATTTAATATATATTTTCTCTTAATCATCAGATTCGTGACAAAAATATCTTAGTACACAATTGATGAATCCACTGGTTTCAACAATTTAATTAAGACTTTTCATCTTTTATATCCCTCGCCCCGTCTTTCTCTCTCTCTCTCTCTCTCTCTCTCTCTGTCTCTTTCTCTCTCTCGCTCTCTCTCTCTCTGTCTGTCTCTGTCTCTCTCAATCTATCTATCTATCTCTCTCTCTCTCTCTCTAAGCGCTGGTGCCGCAATCGCAACCATTGACTTATTAGTGGGTTCGAATCCCGCACCTCTCTCCGATTGACATTTATCCTCACGCTCTATTGCCTACTTGTAAGTCTGGTTAAGCTTTGAGCTCTTTTATCAGACAAGAATTTCACTTCGAAGTTAGCAACTTAGTTAATATTTAATCCCAGTTGCACAATTTTAATTTGTATTTATCCACCGTGTTATCAATTTTGACGATACTTTCGAAAGAATGTTTTTTTTATCTTGTGGAAATGCTGTTGATTTCTTGTATTGACTTATGATACCTGTGCCTTTTGATCTGGGCGCCAATGGCGTGATCAGAAACGTGCTGGCCTCGCGTTCGCTTAGTTGCGGGTTCGAACCCCGCACCTCTCTACGATTTCCAGCAGACAGAGCGAATGAAAAGGGCAAAGGAGACGGCTTCGGCCGCAGCAGTTGAGCGCCTCCTTGCGTAGGCGTCTTACTTTCTTCTGTTTGTTTTGAAGTATTTATGTCTGCTGTGAATGTCCTACAATATTTTTTGCTCCTTATTGAAATCTACGGATCCAACAATTAACTTTTTATTTATATCTTATCTTGTTCCATCAAAATTTACTTTATTCTATTTTATTCTATTATATTTTCAATAAGAAACATATGGTGGATTTCTATTGCTTGCTGTATTATCTTTTTAATCTTTTTTTACGATTCCTAAATTTAGGAATGCACCTGTTTCCTGATGTCCGTTTTAGAAATTTAATATATATTTTCTCCTAATCATCAGATTGGTGACAAGAATATCTCAATACACAAATGACGAACCCACTTGTTTCATCATTTCAATTAAGAAATTCTATTCTTTATGTTGTCTACCTCTCTCTCTCTCTCTCTCTCTCTCTCTCTCTCTCTCTCTCTCTGTTTCTCTCTCTCTCTCTCTTTAAAGGTTTCATTCCAGGACAGCTACGGTTGTCACCCAAATCACGAACCTCATCTTGCTCGTAGATCTCAAAACGCTATTTACGACCCAACAGTAGGAATGACTCTCTGTCCCATGCAAATTCACTCAAAGAAATTTCCTTTCAGACGTCAGAATAATGCAAGGAGGGTGAGTGTAGGCACCTGTTGCATGTGTTGTCACTGACGGAGATCACACGACCCTCGGACACGACACTTGGGGACCAAACGTGAAGCACAACTCGACAGCGGCTAATGCAATGTCCTTAACGATGACGAAAAATAGACCAATTGACACGCTTAGGCTGTTCATTCCTTATACCATTGACTTTAGAGGAATACTTGGTCCGAGGCTATTGTGGCTATTGTGGCATCTTGAAACGTTCCCTAACCGAACGATTCCTTTCTGCTGAAGATGTTGGTTTCGATTTCGAATACGTCTTCTGTCTTACATCTGTGTTATGTTATCAGTTGGTGACGTTTGCAGCACCAATAGCCCCGGCAACAGTAGTATGTGATGGACGTCCGGCAACATACTACGGCGACACGTCAAGGGGAATGGAAAAGAGAATAGCTGAACACAAGAACGACCTGCGGCACCACAGAACATCAAACTCTCAAGTGATACACACACAGACACACATTTACCAAAAGGGGAAGAGGCGCGACTTCCCCAAACGGACTTGTAGAAGAGAATAAGAAGACTGGTGGAAGCGGCCTATATCACCAACTACAGAGGCGGCTTTGTCAACCTTTCATTGGTTACTGACAAGCTGGTCCTGGTAGGAGGAACGGACAAATCAACGTGCTTCTAAGACTTCCAGCGGTATGATCCGCAGTGAGAGTATATATACTGGTTATAAACGCTGTCACTCTAAAGATGACCTGTAGTCGAAACGTCAGTAATATAGTGCTCTTACTCCAACCTGCATTTTTCTACCACCTTTTACACACACACACACACACACACACACACACACACACACACACACACACACACACACACACACACACACACACACACACACACACACACACACACACACACACACACACACACACATATATATATATATATATATATATATATATATATATATATATATATATATACCTATATGCATGTATTCATATATTATATATACTGTATATAAGGGGTCCAATCTTATTAGAAAGGATCCAAATCCCTTAAGGAAACACGAAGAAGAACCACATACCTTCGCGCTGCCAGTCGGATTCGAACCGTAGAGAGATGGGTTACCACCACAACAGACTACCCACTACTGCACGTTATGTGCTTTTCCTGGCAACGCAATTAAATACTCACTTGTATTACATGAATACACACATACATTGCAAAAGAGTTTTTCAGGACTTCAGGGCCAATAGTCAATTAGAAATATAATCTTGAAGACCCGACCGGAAAGAAAAAAGAAAAAGAAAAAAAAGTCATGAAATGATTACCCCCATAGACACGACTGGAAAGAAAAATGAAGGGGAAAAAAGTGGGGGGGGGGAGGGAAGGGAACAGATAAATGATCGAGAGAAGTTTATTGGGATTCAGTGACTCAACCTTGCAGCCTCTTCTTCCCTCCTCCTCCCCCTCCCCAACCACGTTCTCCACACCACGATCTCCCTCGTCTCTCTTATCCTATTCCCATTCCCCCATTCCCTCATCACGAGCCAACCCAGGGCGATTGAGTCGTTTCCTTCTAAGCTTTACGAGGGATTCTCGCTCCTACGCGCTCACAGCTCAGGGCCTTCGACGATCAAGACTTGTTACGGGATGCAGTGTACCAGTTATAACATCATTTCCAGGTTTTATTAGTCTCTCGTTCTTCTACGGAATCTATACGCTAACATCCCGTTTAGTCTGGGATTGATAAAAGATAAATAAATATTTTTAAATCAAATCGTAGAATGTGCTACTGTGTAGGTTTCAGAATTATTTAATGACGGTGTTTTCTTGCTCACTGAACTCTGATTCTGAAATTTCAACACTGAAGTCTATTTCTCGCTATAGGCAATATAACACGACGTCGAGTTCTCTTGTTCTTTGAGTAACAGGCGGTGTTTATGGTCTCACTGTTATCAATTATTCATTTAACTAATAATCACAAATGTCTCCATATTGGTTAATTGATTTGCTTTTGCTTTATTATACATCCATATGCATATTGGTTACAAGATAGGTATATATATATATATATATATATATATATATATATATATATATATATATATATATATATATTTTTTTTTTTTTTTTTTTTTTTTTTTTAACTTAGAACCCACTGTCGGTGGAAAAAGATGAAAAGTGAGATGATTGTTACTGTATATTTCGACCACTCTCTGTGGTCCTTTTCAGCAGAATTATTACAAAGGTATAGTACAAGAATATATACATAGTAATGAGGTACATGAAGGGGGACATGGGAAGACACAGGTGAATATAACCTAGGTAGGGTGATCGTTGTTGGAACCAATAATGTTTGAACATATTTTATTAACTGCTAATGATGTAATACAGTCCGGAATCCAATGACCTTTTGAGATGTTGAAATTCGAGACATCTTTGATGAAAGAAGATTCTATTATTTTTTTCTTGAAGCTACAATTTGAGAAAAATAATAGAATCTTCTTTCATCAAAGATGTCTCGAATTTCAACATCTCACAAGGTCATTGGTGCAATATGATATATATATATATATATATATATATATATATATATATATATATATATACATATACACACACACACACACACATATATATATATATATATATATATATATATATATATATATATATATATATATATATATATACATACATGAATAATGTTGTTCATTAATCTATTTACTTATTTAATTTTATACATATATATACTCGTATGTTAGTTATTTAAAAGATGTAAATATATACATATTCATAATTTTGATATATTATGTTTTATAACTCATCTTTCTCTTCCTCCCTCTCTCTCTCTCTCTATCCATCTATATATATATATATATATATATATATATATATATATATATATATATCTCTATATATATATATATATATATATATGTATATCCCTATCTATTTATCTAGCTACTTATCTGTCTATCTCTAATTAACTGTCTGTCTGTTTCTCTTTATGTGTCTATTTACTATCTAGATATCCTACTACGTATCTATCTGTATATGTATCTCTATCTAGTTTTTTCACACAGTTCTGAGATATAACCATATATCTGATATGTCTTTTGTCTCGCCCATAGTTCTGAAAGGGCGAGGGCTTTCAGCTAGCCTCTCGTTACGTAACCCAGACATTATGTATTGCTGTTCCTCAGTTTCTTTAAGGTCAATTCATTATTTCGATTGCATCGTTTTGCATCCACTTACTACCACTAGTTTTTTGGTTAGTGGGTTAGTGACTCCCACTGGGGAGACTCCCGGGTCCGCCCAGGGGAGTGGCGGGGGGGGGGAAGGAGTTCCATAAGCGGAGAACCAGGGCAATAGGATTGATAGGAATGGATTAGCTGCAGCTCTCTGAAACATCATTACGTCATGGAATTTCGGTGACGTCATGATGTATTTTGTTCAGCTGAGGGTCTGAGACATCAATACGTCATATGATTTAAGTGACGTCATGAGGTCATCTGAGGGGCCGAGACATCATTATGTCATAGAATTTCAGTGACGTATTGAAGTAATTTGTTCAAGTAACGACCCGAGACATCAGTACGTCATAGATTTTCAGTGACGTCACGAGGTATTTTGTGCAATTGAGGGGCCGATACATCATTACGTCACGGCGTTTCTGTGACGTCATGAATTATGGTGTATATTCATTCATCCATTTATTTATCTATTTATTCTTTTATTGATCTGTTTATCAGTTTGTTTATTTAGTCAACCTTTGCTCTTACTTTTGTTGTTTTGTTAATTTTTCCCAAGGAGAACATGAATGTCTTTCCTCACACTTTCTCTGCTTCGTAGTAAGTATGCATAATTCACTTTCTCTAGCCACATAGGAAAAATAAATGTCAAACATGTTATAGTTATTACTGTTAACGTTGAAAAAAAAAGCAAAGCGTTTCTCTTCATCAACATTGAAGTGTAATTACTATTATTTTTACCATTGTTGTTGTTATTATTATTATTATTATTATTATTATTATTATTATTATTATTATTATTATTATTATTATTATTATTATTATTATTATTATTATTATTATTATTATTATTATTATTATTATTATTATTATTATTATTATTATTATTATTATTATCATTATTATTATCATTGTTATTAATATTATCATTACTAATATTATTTATTTATTTGTTTGAATTTTTTAACGGTGTGAGATTTAGGACAAAATTGAAGGGGGAGCCACAAATGGTTGAGAACCGCTGCGACCTGACCCATTAAAGGTCAGCGGATGTGTCACAAGGACAGAAGCGGCCGTGAACTCCACTGTCGACAATATTCCAGAATTAATGTCTCGTTTTATGCTCTCACATTCCTTCTAATGTTCTACAGGTCGTTTATTGGTGATGATTCAAATAACTTAAGATGACGTCGCAATACACCATGTCTTGTGGGCACGAGCAAATGGAGTTATGGTTTCGTGGTACTGTTTTATTCAGCTGAGGGAAGCCTTCAGTAGCCGAAGGCTTAAGTCAATTGTGTGATAATTTCGAGTATTTAGAGTAAGAATGATTTGCAGGCGATGTGCCTTCAAGAGCGGGATC